>NC_135232.1:994520038-994820038 GCF_051348905.1 Ranitomeya variabilis | reverse complement strand
ACAAAATTAAACCGAGAGAAAAACAACGACCAGCGCGCCTGTCTAGGATTCAGGCGTCTGGCGGACTCAAGATAAATTAAATTTTTGTGGTCGGTCAATACCACCACCTGATGTCTAGCCCCCTCAAGCCAAAGACGCCACTCCTCAAAAGCCCACTTCATGGCCAAAAGCTCCCGATTCCCAATATCATAATTCCGCTCGGCGGGCGAAAATTTACGAGAAAAAAAAGCACAAGGTTTCATCACGGAGCAGTCGGAACTTCTTTGCGACAAAACCGCCCCAGCTCCGATTTCAGAAGCGTCGACCTCAACCTGAAAAGGAAGAGCAACATCAGGCTGACGCAACACAGGGGCGGAAGAAAAGCGGCGCTTAAGCTCCCGAAAGGCCTCCACAGCAGCAGGGGACCAATCAGCAACATCAGCACCCTTCTTAGTCAAATCAGTCAATGGTTTAACAACATCAGAAAAACCAGCAATAAATCGACGATAAAAGTTAGCAAAGCCCAAAAATTTCTGAAGACTCTTAAGAGAAGAGGGTTGCGTCCAATCACAAATAGCCCGAACCTTGACAGGATCCATCTCGATGGAAGAGGGGGAAAAAATGTATCCCAAGAAGGAAATCTTTTGAACCCCAAAAACGCACTTAGAACCCTTCACACACAAGGAATTAGACCGCAAAACCTGAAAAACCCTCCTGACCTGCTGGACATGAGAGTCCCAGTCATCCGAAAAAATCAGAATATCATCCAGATACACGATCATAAATTTATCCAAATAATCACGGAAAATGTCATGCATAAAGGACTGAAAGACTGAAGGGGCATTTGAAAGGCCAAAAGGCATCACCAAATACTCAAAGTGGCCCTCGGGCGTATTAAATGCGGTTTTCCACTCATCCCCCTGCTTAATTCGCACCAAATTATACGCCCCACGGAGATCTATCTTAGAGAACCACTTGGCCCCCTTTATGCGAGCAAACAAATCAGTCAGCAGTGGCAACGGATATTGATATTTAACCGTGATTTTATTCAAAAGCCGATAATCAATACACGGCCTCAAAGAGCCATCTTTCTTAGACACAAAGAAAAAACCGGCTCCTAAGGGAGATGACGAAGGACGAATATGTCCCTTTTCCAAGGACTCCTTTATATATTCTCGCATAGCAGCATGTTCAGGCACAGACAGATTAAATAAACGACCCTTAGGGTATTTACTACCCGGAATCAAATCTATGGCACAATCGCACTCCCGGTGCGGAGGTAATGAACCAAGCTTAGGTTCTTCAAAAACGTCACGATAGTCAGACAAGAATTCAGGAATCTCAGAGGGAATAGATGACGAAATGGAAACCAAAGGTACGTCCCCATGCATCCCCTTACATCCCCAGCTTAACACAGACATAGCGTTCCAGTCGAGGACTGGGTTATGAGATTGCAGCCATGGCAATCCAAGCACCAACACATCATGTAGATTATACAGCACAAGAAAGCGAATAATCTCCTGATGATCCGGATTAATTCGCATAGTTACTTGTGTCCAGTATTGTGGTTTATTACTAGCCAATGGGGTGGAGTCAATCCCCTTCAGAGGTATAGGAGTTTCAAGAGGCTCTAAATCATACCCACAGCGTTTGGCAAAGGACCAATCCATAAGACTCAAAGCGGCGCCAGAGTCAACATAGGCATCCGCGGTAATAGATGATAAAGAACAAATCAGGGTCACAGATAGAATAAACTTAGACTGAAAAGTGCCAATTGATTTAACCCTTTGTGGGCCGGTCAAACTGTTATGGTTCTCAATGGCAAGAGAACATAGCCCAGCATACATAGGAACTAGCTCTTGGAAGGATGGAAACTTAAACTGACCATGAACTAAACCTGCCGCACAACTAACAGTAGCCGGGTAGTGTAGCCTGCGTTTTATCCCTAGACGCCCAGCGCCGGCCGGAGGACTAACTAATCCTGGCAGAGGAAAATATAGTCCTGGCTCACCTCTAGAGAAATTTCCCCGAAAGGCAGACAGAGGCCCCCACATATATTGGCGGTGATTTAAGATGAAAATGACAAACGTAGTATGAAAATAGGTTTAGCAAAATCGAGGTCCGCTTACTAGATAGCCGGAAGACAGAAAGGGTACTTTCATGGTCAGCTGAAAACCCTATCAATACACCATCCTGAAATTACTTTAAGACTCTAGTATTAACTCATAACATCAGAGTGGCAATTTCAGATCACAAGAGCTTTCCAGACACAGAAACGAAACTGCAGCCGTGAACTGGAACAAAATGCAAAAAACAAACAAGGACAAAAGTCCGACTTAGCTGGAAGTTGTCTGGTAGCAGGAACATGCACAGAAAGGCTTCTGATTACAATGTTGACCGGCATGGAAGTGACAGAGGAGCAAGGTTAAATAGCGACTCCCACATCCTGATGGGAACAGGTGAACAGAGGGGATGATGCACACAAGTTCAATTCCACCAGTGGCCACCGGGGGAGCCCAAAATCCAATTTCACAACATATCCCTGTGTGGCCCATTCAAAAAACTTAAACCATAATCAGGTTCCTCGCATTATGTTCTCATACACTTTATGCATTTATTAGCCCTCTGTGTCTGTACGGCTACATATCTAGGCTGATAACTGGTTCATGCAGCTTTACATGAATGTCCGAACAATGAAAGCAATTGTTACCATCCACCTCTCGTGTCTCCTCTTTTCCTCATAGATTGTAAGCTTGCGAGCAGGGCCCTCATTCCTCTTGGTATCTATTTTGAACTGTGATTTCTGTTATGCTGTAATGTCTTTTGTCTGTACAAATCCCCTCTATAATTTGTAAAGCGCTGCGGAATATGTTGGCGCTATATAAATAAAAATTATTATTATTTATTATGTAGAGCAATCTATTTAACATTAAAAAATAATTGTCCTTTACATGCAGATAGCTGGTCAGATGTTTATCATGTGCAGTAAATAGTGTTGAGCGATACCGTCCGATACTTGAAAGTATCGGTATCGGATAGTATCGGACGATACCCGAAAAGTATCGGATATCGCCGATACCGATACCCGATACCAATACAAGTCAATGGGACACCAAGTATCAGAAGGTATCCTGATGGATCCCAGGGTCTGAAGGAGAGGAAACTCTCCTTCAGGCCCTGGGATCCATATTAATGTGTAAAATAAAGAATTAAAATAAAAAATATTGATATACTCACCCGTCCGGAGGCCCCTGCACCTTACAGCTGCTAACCGGCAGCCTGCTTTGCTTAAAATGAGCGCGTTCAGGACCTTCCATGACGTCACGGCTTCTGATTGGTCGTGTGCCGCTCATGTGACCGCCACGCGACCAATCACAAGCCGCGACGTCATTCTCAGGTCCTAAATTCCTAGAATGAGGAGTTTAGGGCCTGAGAATGACGTCGTGGCTTGTGATTGGTCGCGTGGCGGTCACATGAGCGGCCCGCAACCAATCAGAAACCGTGACGTCATGGAAGGTCCTAAACGCGCTCATTTTAAGCAAAGCAGGCTGCCGGTTAACAGCGGTAAGGTGCAGGGGCCTCCGGAGAGGTGAGTATATCCATATTTTTTATTTTAATTCTTTATTTTACACATTATTATCGATCCCGATACCGATTCCCGATACCACAAAAGTATCGGAACTCGGTATCGGAATTCTGATACCGCAAATATCCGCCGATACCCGATACTTGCGGTATCGGAATGCTCAACACTAGTAGTAAATCAATAGATATAACACAATAATGAAAGACTATAAAACGACAGATCATTCTCTGCAAATACCAGAAATTTAGATATTTTATACCTTGCCATACAAACTCCCAAAGGCCTCTGCGATCATAATTCTTTGTGCACTGCTGCGTTGGGTAAGAATATCAATCAAGACGTCCTTGTCACAACCTGGAGAGAAATAACATAGTTAACTTTAGTTCTCTACTACAACATGCACACATACATTTCAATATAGTTAGTAGTAACCATTAATGGTTGATATTCACTGCATCAACTAATGTACTATGAAACATGAATATGCACTTTTTGTTTCACTTTTTATTACCCCTTTTCTGTTTTTCCACTATTATCATTAGTTTTTCTTCACTTTACATTTTGTCCTCTCTTGGAACAATTGGATTTTTTGTATTCACTTCTGCATCTCACTTTTTTTTTAGGATATTGTTTTTATTAGTACTAGAATTTTATTTTCCTATGATGCCCCTGAATAGGGTCTTTTTCATTGGACTCATACTTATTGTTATTCTCAATTTTCTGTCTTTTTACTTGCTGATATGGAATATATCTTTGAAAATATGGTGATATGTATAGTGCAGTGATTTTAGATTTTACTTCACAAAAATGTCCGCCGGTTCAAAGTTCCACAGTTTAGCTTTCCATGATGGTTTCAAAACACCTAAAGTGTTCATGTCTCCAATGTCATTTGTAGATTTCTCTGTGACGTGCGCTCTTAGTGAGTGCCGGAATTGAAGGTTTTACTTCTGGGTTTACAACACTACACATGTGCACTAACTGTGGGATCTAATTACATAGGATACATAACACTGGCCCCTGGTCACTTATAGTGACTTTGATTGCTTCTTCCAATAGGTGGGGCTAGAGTTCAAGTTCTCTTTCTCTCTTAAGTGGCAAATATAGATGTTAGGCCTCTTTCACATGTCCTGATATTTTGAGTACCGGAAAAACTGGTACCCTAGATATCCGTGTCCGTGTGTTGTGAGTAATACTTGCGGCACAAGTGTGGCAACCGTGTGCCGCCCGTGTGCCGCATCAGTACTACACAGATGGCCAGCAGGGAAAAAGTGCAACAGTAAGCTCTGTTCCCCGACGGCGGGTGCTGAAGACGGTTCTCATCATTATCCCCTTCTTTGCCTGCAATCGGCGCGAGCAGGGGAGAATGATGTAAGTTATATTAACCCCTTTCTGACCTCGGACGGCATAGTATGTCCGAGGTCAGATTCCCTGCTTTGATGCGGGCTCCGGGGGTGAGCCCGCATCAAAGCCGGGACATGTCAGCTGTTTTGTACAGCTGACATGTGCCCGCAATAGCTGCGGGTGGAATTGCGATCCACCTGCCACTATTAACTAGTGAAATGCCGCTGTCAAACGCTGACAGCGGCATTTAACTAGCCTTTCCAGCCACTGGGCCGGAAATGAGCACATCGCTGACTTCTGTCATGTGATTGGGGGTCAGCGATGCGTCGGCATAACAACCAGAGGTCTCGTTGAGACCTATATTGTTGTTGATGCTGGATTGCTATGAGGGCCACCTTGTGGTCGGCGCTCATAGCAAGCCTGTAATTCTGCTACATAGGAGCGATCTGAGCTTCGCTCCTATGTAGCAGAGCCGATCAACTTGTGTCAGCTTCTAGCCTCTCATGGAGGCTATTGAAGCATGGCAAAAGTAAAAAAAAAAATGCTTTAAAAAATATGAAAAAAAAAAAAAATATATAAAAGTTTAAATCACCGCCCCATTCAAATTAAAACAATATAAATAAAATCAAACATACACATATTTGGTAATTCCGCATTCAGATTTGCCCGATCTATCAATAAAAAAAGGATTGACCTGATCACTAAACGGCGTAGCTAGAAAAACATTCGATATGCCAGAATTAAGTTTATTTGGTCGCCATGACATTGCATTAAAATGCAATAACGGGCGATCAAAAGGAACATATCTGCACCAAACTGGTATCATTAAAAATGTCAGCTCAGCACGCAAAAAATAAGCCCTCAGCTGACCCCAGATGATGAAAAATGGATACGCTACGGGTATTGGAAAATTGTGCAATTTTTTATTTTTTTTCAGCAAAGTTTGGAATTTTTTTTTTACCATTTAGATCAAAAATAACCTAGACATTTTTGGTGTCTATGAACTGGTAATGACCCGGAGAATCAAAATGGCAGTCAGTTTTAGCATTTAGTGAACCTAGTAAAAAAGCCAAACAAAAAAACAAGTGTGGGATTGCACTTTTTTGCCAATTTCACCGCACTTGGAATTTTTTCCCATTTTCTAGTACACGACATGCTAAAACCAATGATTTCTTCAAAAGTACAACTTGTCCTGCAAAAAAATAAGCCCTCTCATGGCCATATTGAAGGAAAAATAAAAAAGTTATGGCTCTGGGAAGGAGGGGAGCGAAAAACGAAAACGCAAAACCGAAAAAAACAGGGGTCATGAAGGGGTTAAAGTCAGAACGAAGACAGCAGGTGGGGTCTTTTGGGACTATTACTCCCATCAACCTACGCCTGCTGCCACTAAGAACAGTGACAGTTGGAGCAGATGATGGAGGTATTCCTCACCCGCCGCCTGCGCTATAGCTAATTAAATTAATAAAAAACCCGGCGTAGGTTCCCTCTGTTGTCTATTACCAGCCTGGCAAAGCTCACAGCTGAGAACTTCTTCAGCAAGCTTGGTTATCAAGAATAGAGGGGTCTCCATGCTGTTTTTCTAATTATTTAAATAAATAATTTTAAAAAACGGCATGGAGTCTCCCCTATTTTTGACAACTAGCCTTGCTAAAGCTCACAGCTGGGGGCTGGTATTGTCAGGCTGGTAAGGGGCCATTGATATAGGCCCCCCAGCCTAAAAACAGCAGCCCGCAGCTGCCCAGAAAAGGCACAACTATTAGATGCACCAATTTTGGTGCTTTCCCGCCTCTTCCTACTTGCCCTGTAGCGGTGGAAAGTGGGGTTCATATTTGTGGGGTTGCTGTCACCTATGTATTGTAAGGTGACATCAATCCCATGGCTTAGTAATGGGGAGGTGTCTATAAGACACCTCTCCATTACTAATTTTATGATTATATGGTAAATAAAGACACAGCCAGAATAAAGTCTTCTATTAGAAATAAAGCAAACCACAGTTTTTCCTTTTTATTTAAAAACTAGCTGAAGAGCCCGGAGTTGCCTGGGCATAGTAAATATCTGTGGTTAGTTATAGCACCTCACTTCTCTCATTTTCCCATCACGCCTCTCATTTTCCCCCTCAAATCTTTCATTTTCCCCCTCACTTCTCTAATTTTCTCCCTCACACCTCTCATCTTCCCCCTCACTCCTCTTATTTTCCCCCTCCTCTCATTCCCCCTCACTCCTCTCATTCCCCCTCACTCCTCTCATTCCCCCTAACACTTGTCATTTCGACCTCACATCTGTCATTTTCCTATCACTCCACTATTTTCCCTCATTCCTCTCATTTTGCACTCACACCTTTTCATTTTCACCTCACAGCTCTCATTTTCACCTCACACCTCTCATTTTCCCCTTGGTATATACATGTTTGTCATCTCCCTTATATATAGTATACACCTGTATGTCATCTCCTATATATAGTATATACCTGTATGTCATCTCCCCTGTATATAGTATATACCTGTATGTCATCTCCCCTGTAAATAGTATATACCTACTGTACGTCATCTCCTCCTGTATATTGTATATACCTATGTGTCAACTCCTCCTGTACATAGTATATACCTGTATGTCATCTCTTCTATATATAGTATATACCTGTATGTCATCTCTTCCTATATATAGTATATACCTGTATGTCATCTCCTGTATATAGTATATACCTGTATGTCATCTCCCCTGTATATAGTATGTACCTGCTGTATGTCATCTCCTCCTGTATATACCTGTGTGTCATCTCCTCTTTTATATAGTATATACCTGTATGTCATCACCTCCTGTATATAGTATATAGCTGTATGTCATCTCCTCCTGTATATAGTATATATCTGTGTGTCATCTCCTCTTATATATAGTATATACCTGTATGTCATCTCCTTCTGTATATAGTATATATATACCTGTAAGTCATCTCCTCCTGTATATAGTTTATACCTGTATGTCATCTCCGCCTGTATATAGTATATACATGTGTCATCTCCTCCTGTACATATTATATACCTGTATGTCATCTCCTCCTGTATATAGTATATACCTGTGTGTCATCTCCCCTGTATATAGTATGTATCTGTATGTCATCTCCTCCTGTATTAGACCTCGTTCACACGTTATTTGGTCAGTATTTTTACCTCAGTATTTGTAAGCTAAATTGGCAGCCTGATAAATCCCCAGCCAACAGGAAGCCCTCCCCCCTGGCAGTATATATTAGCTCACACATACACATAATATACAGGTCATGTGACTGACAGCTGCCGGATTTCCTATATGTTACATTTGTTGCTCTTGTAGTTTGTCTGCTTATTACTCAGATTTTTATTTTTGAAGGATAATACCAGACTTGTGTGTGTTTTAGGGCGAGTTTCATGTGTCAAGTTGTGTGTGTTGAGTTGCGTGTGGCGACATGCATGTAGCAACTTTTGTGAGATGAGTTTTGTGTGGCGACATGCGTGTAGCAACTTTTTGTGTGTCGAGTTGCATGTGACAGGTTAGTTTAGCAAGTTGTGTGCAGCAAGTTTTGCGCATGGCGAATTTTGCGCGTGGCGAGTTTTATGTGTGGTGCATATTGAGTAGGTGCAAGTTTTGTGTGAGGCAACTTTTTCATGTGTTGCAACTTTTGTGCATGTAGCAATTTTTCCATGTGTGCAAGTTTTGTGTGTGGCGAGTTTTCCATGAGGTGAGTTTTGCACGTGTGGCGAGTTTTGCGTGAGCCTAGTTTTGCAAGTGGCGGATTTTGTGCATGGCGAGTTTTGAGTGGCGACTTTTGTGTTTTGACTTTTATGAGGCGAGGTTGGTGTATGTGTGGTGAAATGTGTGCTGAGGGTGGTATATGTGTTCAAGCACGTGGTAGTGTGTGGCACATTTTGTGTGTGTGTTCATATCCCCATGTGTGGTGAGTATCCCATGTCGGGGCCCCACCTTAGCAACTGTACAGCATATAATCTTTGGCACCATTGCTCTCATTCTTTAATTCCCCCGTCTTCACAGCTGGTAGCTGTCAATTTGCCTCCAACACTTTTCCTTTCACTTTTTCCCCATTATGTAGATAGGGGCAAAATTGTTTGGTGAATTGGAATGCGCGGGGTTAAAATTTCGCCTCAACAACACAGCCTATAACACTCTTGGGGTCCAGACATGTGACTTTGCAAAATTTTGTAGCTGTAGCTGTGACGGTGCAGATGCCAATCCCAGACATACACACATACATACACACACACACACACACACACACACATGCACACACATTCAGCTTTATATATTAGATAACAAACACAGTTATACTCGCCTAATGCCTTTTTCCACCGATGCCCTCGATCTCCTTAATAAAAATAAAATAAAAAACAACAATATACCATACCTGTCTTTTGTTCTGTCCCATGCCGTAATCCATGTCTGGGGGCTAAATAGTTTTCAACCTGGATGGTGCCAAGGTGTGACCATCCAGGCTGAGAACCACTGGTGAATGAGCTGCTACAAGCGCAGCATCATTGACCAGCAGTGACATCATCAAGGTTCCCAGCCAGGCTGAACTGTGGTGACCTCAGTACCATGGTACCATGAGGAGAACATAATTTTACCTCTATACAAGTCACTAGTGCGACCACACTTAGAATACTGTGCACAGTTCTGGTCTCCGGTGTATAAGAAAGACATAGCTGAACTGGAGCGGGTGCAGAGAAGAGCAACCAAGGTTATTAGAGGACTGGGGGGTCTGCCATACCAAGATAGGTTATTACACTTGGGGCTATTTAGTTTGGAAAAACGAAGACTAAGGGGTGATCTTATGTTAATGTATAAATATATGAGGGGACAGTACAAAGACCTTTCTGCTGATCTTTTTAATCATAGACCGGTGACAGGGACAAGGGGGCATCCTCTACGTCTGGAGGAAAAAAGTTTTAAGCATAATAACAGACGCGGATTCTTTACTGTAAGAGCAGTGAGACTATGGAACTCTCTGACGTATGATGTTGTAATGAGTGACTCATTGCTTCAATTTAAGAGGGGACTGGATGCCTTTCTGGAAAAGTATAATATTACAGGGTATATATATTAGATTCCTTGATAAGGCGTTGATCCAGGGAACTAGTCTGATTGCCGTATGTGGGGTCGGGAAGGAATTTTTTTCCCCATGATGGAGCTTACTCTTACCACATGGGTTTTTTTTGCCTTCCCCTGGATCAACATGTTAGGGCATGCTAGGCTATGGGTTGAACTAGATGGACTTAAAGTCTTCCTTCAACCTTAATAACTATGTAACTATGTAACTATGTAACTATGGTAAAACGTCAGTGATGAGGTCACCGCAGTTCAAGGTCAGTGTTTTCACAGCAGATCATCGTGAAAAATTCCACGGCTTTCATTCATTTAGTTCTAGCGCAGGTGGCGGGTGAGGAATACCCCATCCTCTGCCCCTGCTGTCACTGTTCTTAGCGGCAGCTAGTATAGGTTGATGGGAGTAATAGTCCCAAAAGCCTCCACTGTTATGACCCCAATGGCGAGGGTCTCAGAGGAACGTGGAAGTCTGCAGAATACAAAAATCCAGCTCATAGGGCAGTGGTAACTGGGTTGACCATATATCTACTCCTAACGCCAACACTAGAAGTAGCCGGGGATCATTCCTACGTTGATTCTAGATGACACGCGCCAGCCGGAGAATCTAGCTACCCCTAGTAGAGGAAAACAAAGACCTTTCTTGCCTCCAGAGAAGGGGACCCCAAAGCTGGATAGAAGCTCCCCACAAATAATGACGGTGAGGTAAGAGGAAATGACAAACACAGAAATGAATCAGGTTTAGCACAGAGAGGCCCGCTTACTGATAGCAGAATAAAGAAAGGTAACTTATATGGTCAACAAAAACCCTATCAAAATCCACACTGGAAATTCAAGAACCCCCAAACCGTCTAACAGTCCGGGGGGAGAACACCAGCCCCCTAGAGCTTCCAGCAAAGGTCAGGATATAGATTTGGAACAAGCTGGACAAAAATACAAAACCAAAACAAATAGCAAAAAGCAAAAGGCAGACTTAGCTGATATAACTGGAACCAGGATCAGTAGACAAGAGCACAGCAGACTAGCTCTGATAACTACGTTGCCAGGCATTGAACTGAAGGTCCAGGGAGCTTATATAGCAACACCCCTAACTAACGACCCAGGTGCGGATAAAAGGAATGACAGAAAAACCAGAGTCAAAAAACTAGTAACCACTAGAGGGAGCAAAAAGCAAATTCACAACAGTACCCCCCCCTTAGTGAGGGGTCACCGAACCCTCACCACGACCACCAGGGCGATCAGGATGAGCGGCATGAAAGGCACGAACTAAATCGGCCGCATGAACATCAGAGGCGACCACCCAGGAATTATCCTCCTGACCATAGCCCTTCCACTTGACCAGGTACTGAAGCCTCCGCCTGGAGAGGCGAGAATCCAAGATCTTCTCCACCACGTACTCCAACTCGCCCTCAACCAACACCGGAGCAGGAGGCTCAGCAGAAGGAACTACAGGCACAATGTACCGCCGCAACAAGGACCTATGAAATACATTGTGAATAGCAAACGACACAGGAAGATCCAGACGAAAAGATACAGGATTAAGGATTTCCAATATCTTGTAAGGCCCAATAAAACGAGGTTTAAATTTGGGAGAGGAGACCTTCATAGGAACAAAGCGGGAAGAAAGCCATACCAAATCCCCAACGCGTAGTCGGGGACCCACACCGCGGCGGCGGTTGGCAAAGCGCTGAGCCTTCTCCTGTGACAACTTCAAGTTGTCAACCACATGATTCCAGATCTGCTGCAACCTATCCACCACAGAATCCACCCCAGGACAGTCAGAAGGCTCCACATGACCCGAAGAAAAGCGAGGATGGAAACCAGAGTTGCAGAAAAAAGGCGAAACCAAGGTGGCGGAACTAGCCCGATTATTAAGGGCAAACTCAGCCAACGGCAAGAATGTCACCCAATCGTCCTGATCAGCAGAGACAAAACACCTCAAATAAGCCTCCAAAGTCTGATTGGTTCGCTCCGTCTGTCCATTAGTCTGAGGATGGAAAGCAGACGAAAACGACAAATCAATGCCCATCCTACTACAAAAGGATCGCCAGAACCTGGAAACGAACTGGGATCCTCTGTCTGACACAATATTCTCAGGGATGCCGTGCAAACGAACCACGTTCTGGAAAAACACAGGAACCAGATCGGAAGAGGAAGGCAGCTTAGGCAAAGGAACCAAATGGACCATCTTGGAGAAGCGATCACATATCACCCAGATAACGGACATGCCCTGAGATAGCGGAAGATCAGAAATGAAATCCATGGAGATATGTGTCCAAGGTCTCTTCGGGACAGGCAAGGGCAAGAGCAAACCGCTGGCACGAGAACAGCAAGGCTTAGCTCGAGCACAAGTCCCACAGGACTGCACAAATGACCGCACATCCCTTGACAAGGAAGGCCACCAAAAGGACCTGGCCACCAGATCTCTGGTGCCAAAAATTCCTGGGTGACCTGCCAACACCGAGGAATGAACCTCGGAAATGACTCTGCTGGTCCACTTATCCGGGACAAACAGTCTGTCAGGTGGACAAGACTCAGGCCTATCAGCCTGAAATCTCTGCAACACACGTCGCAGATCAGGAGAAATAGCTGACAAGATAACTCCATCTTTAAGAATACCAACAGGATCAGCGACTCCAGGAGCATCAGGCACAAAGCTCCTAGAAAGAGCATCGGCCTTCACATTCTTTGAACCTGGTAAATACGAGACAACAAAATCAAAGCGGGAGAAAAACAATGACAAGCGGGCCTGTCTCGGATTAAGGCGTTTAGCAGACTCGAGATACATCAGATTTTTGTGATCAGTCAAGACCACCACACGATGCTTAGCACCCTCGAGCCAATGACGCCACTCCTCAAATGCCCATTTCATGGCCAACAACTCCCGATTGCCCACATCATAATTTCGCTCGGCAGGCGAAAACTTCCTAGAGAAAAAGGCACAAGGTTTCATAACAGAGCAACCAGGGCCTCTCTGCGACAAAACGGCCCCTGCCCCAATCTCCGAAGCATCCACCTCAACCTGAAAGGGAAGTGAGACGTCAGGCTGGCACAAAACAGGCGCCGAAGTAAACCGGCGTTTCAACTCCTGGAAAGCCTCCACGGCAGCAGGAGCCCAGTTAGCTACATCGGAGCCCTTCTTGGTCATATCCGTCAAAGGTTTCACAATGCTAGAAAAATTAGCAATAAAACGACGGTAGAAGTTAGCGAAGCCCAAGAACTTCTGAAGACTCTTAACTGACGAGGGCTGAGTCCAATCAAGAATAGCTCGGACCTTGACTGGGTCCATCTCCACAGCAGAAGGGGAAAAAATGAACCCCAAAAAGGGAACCTTCTGTACACCAAAGAGACACTTTGAGCCCTTGACAAACAAAGAATTTTCACGCAAAATTTTAAAGACCAACCTGACCTGCTCCACATGCGAATCCCAATTATCAGAAAAAACCAAAATATCATCCAGATAAACAATCAAAAATTTATCCAGATACTTCCGGAAAATGTCATGCATAAAGGACTGAAAAACTGAAGGCGCATTGGAGAGCCCAAAAGGCATCACCAAGTACTCAAAATGACCTTCGGGCGTATTGAATGCGGTTTTCCATTCATCACCTTGCTTAATGCGCACAAGGTTGTACGCACCACGAAGGTCTATCTTGGTGAACCACTTGGCACCCTTAATCCGGGCAAACAAGTCAGACAACAGCGGTAAAGGATACTGAAATTTGACAGTGATCTTATTTAAAAGCCGATAATCAATACAAGGTCTCAAAGATCCGTCCTTTTTTGCCACAAAAAAGAATCCCGCACCAAGAGGGGAAGAAGACGGACGAATATGTCCTTTCTCCAGAGACTCCTTGATATATGAACGCATAGCGGTATGTTCAGGTACCGACAGATTAAACAGTCTTCCCTTAGAAAACTTACTGCCTGGGATCAAATCTATAGCACAGTCACAGTCCCTATGAGGAGGCAGTGCACTGGACTCAGACTCACTGAAGACATCCTGATAATCAGACAAATACTCCGGAACTTCCGAAGGCGTAGAAGAAGCAATAGACACAGGCAGGGAATCCCCATGAATACCACGACAGCCCCAACTTGAGACTGACATAGCCTTCCAGTCCAGGACTGGATTATGGGTCTTTAACCATGGCAGCCCTAAAACAACCAAATCATGCATTTTATGTAAAACCAGGAAACGTATCACCTCGCGGTGTTCAGGAGTCATGCACATGGTAACCTGTGTCCAATACTGCGGTTTATTTGCTGCCAATGGTGTAGCATCAATACCCCTAAGAGGAATAGGATTTTCTAATGGTTCAAGAGTAAAACCACAGCGCTTAGCAAATGAGAGATCCATGAGACTCAGGGCAGCACCTGAATCTACAAACGCCATGACAGGATAAGATGACAGTGAGCAAATCAAAGTTACAGACAGAATAAATTTAGGTTGCAAATTACCAACGGTGACAGGACTAACAACCTTAGCTATACGTTTAGAGCATGCTGAGATAACATGTGTAGAATCACCACAGTAGTAGCACAAGCCATTCCGGCGTCTATGAATTTTCCGCTCATTTCTAGTCAGGATTCTATCACATTGCATTAAATCAGGTGTCTGTTCAGACAACACCATGAGGGAATTTGCGGTTTTTCTATCACATTGCACCGAATTAGGTGTCTGTTCAGACAACACCATGAGGGAATTTGCGGTTTTGCGCTCCCGCAACTGCTGGTCAATTTGAATAGCCAGTGCCATAGTATCATTCAGACCTGTGGGAATGGGAAAACCCACCATAACATTCTTAATGGCTTCAGAAAGGCCATTTCTAAAATTAGCGGCCAGTGCACACTCGTTCCAATGTGTCAGCACGGACCATTTCCGAAATTTTTGGCAATACACTTCAGCCTCGTCCTGCCCCTGAGACATAGCCAGCAAGGCCTTTTCTGCCTGAATCTCAAGATTGGGTTCCTCATAAAGTAAACCGAGCGCCAGAAAAAACGCATCAAGATCAGCCAATGCCGGATCTCCTGGCGCCAGCGAAAAAGCCCAATCCTGAGGGTCGCCCCGTAAGAACGAAATAACAATTTTTACTTGCTGAGCAGAATCTCCAGATGAACAGGGTCTCAGGGACAAAAACAATTTACAATTATTCACGAAATTCCTAAACTTAAACCTGTCTCCGGAAAACAGTTCAGGAATCGGTATTTTAGGTTCTGACCTAGGATTTCTGATAACATAGTCTTGTATGCCCTGCACACGAGTAGCCAGCTGGTCCACACTTGTAATCAAGGTCTGGACATCTGGACATTCATGTCTGCAGCAAGCATAGCCACTCTGAGGTAAAGGGGAAGAAGAAAAAAAAAAAAAACTCAGAATCTTCTTTCTTATAATCCCTCTTCTGCAATGCATTAAACATTTAATACTGGCCTGGCAAACTGTTATGACCCCAATGGCGAGGGTCTCAGAGGAACGTGGAAGTCTGCAGAATACAAAAATCCAGCTCATAGGGCAGTGGTAACTGGGTTGACCATATATCTACTCCTAACGCCAACACTAGAAGTAGCCGGGGATCATTCCTACGTTGATTCTAGATGACACGCGCCAGCCGGAGAATCTAGCTACCCCTAGTAGAGGAAAACAAAGACCTTTCTTGCCTCCAGAGAAGGGGACCCCAAAGCTGGATAGAAGCTCCCCACAAATAATGACGGTGAGGTAAGAGGAAATGACAAACACAGAAATGAATCAGGTTTAGCACAGAGAGGCCCGCTTACTGATAGCAGAATAAAGAAAGGTAACTTATATGGTCAACAAAAACCCTATCAAAATCCACACTGGAAATTCAAGAACCCCCGAACCGTCTAACAGTCCGGGGGGAGAACACCAGCCCCCTAGAGCTTCCAGCAAAGGTCAGGATATAGATTTGGAACAAGCTGGACAAAAATACAAAACCAAAACAAATAGCAAAAAGCAAAAGGCAGACTTAGCTGATATAACTGGAACCAGGATCAGTAGACAAGAGCACAGCAGACTAGCTCTGATAACTACGTTGCCAGGCATTGAACTGAAGGTCCAGGGAGCTTATATAGCAACACCCCTAACTAACGACCCAGGTGCGGATAAAAGGAATGACAGAAAAACCAGAGTCAAAAAACTAGTAACCACTAGAGGGAGCAAAAAGCAAATTCACAACACTCCACCTGCTGTCATTGTTCTGACTTTAATATAACTCTCATCATTCTCCTTGGCTCGCGCCGATCGCCGGCAGAGCAGGGGAGAATGATGAGAGCCATCTTCAGCACCTGCCATCGGGAAACAGCGCTTACTGTAACGCTTCTTCCCCATGCTGATGCGTGTCACATGGATGACATCAATGTGTGTTCTCCGCGTGCATGTGTGTGGGATGTTTTGCGGCCCATGCTGACAGTAAAAAACGGATATGTCAGCGTGTTTTGCTTATGGACACACAGTTCGTGGAAACACACTTACATGTGCACAGACCCATTCACTTGTGTCAGTGTCTCTGGTACGTGTGAAAGCTGTCACCACATGTACTGGAGACATGGATGTGTGAAAGAGGCCTTAACTTGTGTCAATGTGCCTTAAAAAATCAAATTTCAAAAAATTGCCGCCTTGTTTATTTGACTTAAAAAATCAAATTGTCCTACCTATGGCTTTGTTTGTTACTATCCTGAACCTTAACCTCTAAATGGCTTTTAATTGTTCATTTTTGTGATTTCCTTTTTTCCTCACCTTTTTCCAAGAGCCATAAAATTTTGATTTTTCCAATGAAATAGACATATGATTACTTGTTTTTTGTGGGATAAATTTTAGTTTTGAATGACAATATTCATTTTTTTCCATTTAATATCCAGAAAAATGGAAAAAATCAAGTGAGATGAAGTGGTGAAAAAAAATGTAATTTTGCCATTTTTTTTTTAGGTTTTGTTTATAGGCTGTTCATTGTGCTGTAAAAATCACCTGGAAGTGTGATTGTCCAGGTCAGTATGATTATGTTGATACCAAATATGCATTGTTTTTTTCTATTTAAATTATGAAATAAAAAAAGAGGAGTATTGTAAAAAAACTTAGCTTTATGTTGCCATTTTTCGACACCCATAACATTTTTATTTTTTTGTTGATGGTGCTGAGTGAGGGCTTGTTTTTGTGCTGTGAGTTGACATTTTTATTGATACTAATTTTGTGTCTTCAGAATACCCTCCTCTGTCATAATAACCCATCGTCCCCCACAATCATCTCATGGGGGGCTGATGGGTGCCGGTGCACAAGAGCACTGATATGCTTTGCATTAAAAAATTGCAGTCAAAGATCGACAGCAGCATTTACATGGTTAACAGCCGTGGCCAGAACTGGACACCAGCTGTAGCTGTTAGGGGCAGATGTTGGCTATGTAATATAGCTGGTATCTGTTGAGTATAGAGGAACATCAGCTCCTGAGCCACCTCCACACCTGAGGACTCCTTCCCAGGACTTTAATGCAACATCCATACAAGAGGTTTAACATCTGTCGATAAAGTTTATAGACAAAATTCACAAATCTAATATTTTCTAATTAAATGAATAATGAGCTTATATAGAAAACCTTACAATTTATTCATACACTGGACAATTGTCATAGCAGCCTCGGCCTTGAGTAAGCTCGGAATGCATGGCCAATGAAATAACAGAAAAAAATAAAAAAAAGAAAGGTTTACTTGTCTCAGTCTGTCAGTTCAAGGAGGAATACATACATTGTTCCTTCTAATAGTCACTGATCACAAAGTGAATTGAATAGATGTATGTACAGATGTATGCACAGCTCTGCATACTCATAGACAATGGACTCCATAGTTACCATTCTCTCACTTCCTGGCCCTTTATGACAATATGTGAGAGTTTGATTTCTCTTCCAGATTTACAAATAAGCATTGGGCAATTATTATTCAACTACTATAATTATTCAACGGAAAAACTTTCTTCCTCTACATCTCTTGTTCTTATGTGGAGGCGGTAGACAAAGGTTTGAACTGATAAATCTAATGCTCAAAAATGCTTCAATATATATTAACATGTTCATTCTATCAAGGTTAGCCTATACATATACATACAGAGAGATTATGCATGATTACACCTCCACGAATTACCATATGAAGGCTAAATGTAAGTAGTATCAGACTAATTGCTGTGAACACACAGAACACAAAAACAGCATAGAACTCCCATGCAGATATTGCCACTGGATGAAGCCAAACCAAGGACCCTGAGTCTTGACCCTGGTATTGTCGAGTAATTGGGGTAAGGAGGGATAACCCACCCACCCCCTTACCGACCCTTTGAAATTTGCCATTAACCCCAAATAAAACATGGACAACAATTTATTTGGAATATTATAGGCCACAGCAGCCTTTATTTAACATAAAACATAATACATTGAAATACACATCATTAACATTTTAAACTAGGAGGAGTCCTTGGATCTCCCAGGAATCTGGTGATTAACACAGCATAACATGAACATTCATCAAACCAAATTACTCCCAGCCGTTACCACACTGGCTTGGGAGCACCAAAAACCCAGAGGGTTCACTGTTCACGCTAAATTCTAGGGGAACCGACCACCCCTGCTGGAACTCCCTCCACAATTCACCAGATCCAAAATGAGTTGAACTCCAAAGACAGAGGAGCCATATGCCAATAGATCCCCCAACCCAATTTCCACCAACTCCAAAGACTCCACCCAGCCACCTCGGCCACAATGACCCACAAGAAAAATTAACAAACCACACAACAAACCCCTCGAAACAAAATGACTGCAAACATTTAGGGCGGGAGGATTGGACAATCGCTGCACCCAGAGAGTGGGGACTGAGGAGGCCACACCCCCACCATGCCCTACATACTATCCCATTCTAAGCCGCCCACCTTCATTACCCTTGCCCCACCCTCCATCCCATTGTCATGTTGTCCTCCGCCTACGCTGTGGGGGGAGGGGCGGCTCAGCTCCGGCCACTTCTTACCAGTGAGCCACCTTGTTCCTCATGAACATGTTCTGTATCTGTGTTCCATAAGTAGAATATTTAGCTGTATTGTTTGGCTTGTTTTATGTGTTTGACATTATTTCAAGGCATTTCCCATAGGTTTCCCTATAAGATTTGATTAACGCCTAAAAAAATATGTTGACAATTTTCAATATAACAAAAAATGCTATGAAAAGAACAATAAATGCAGCATACGTCAACAACAGAAAGAAGATAAAATATATATTTTTTGTTATGTGTTTTATTTCCTTGTTGGTTTTCTGCATCTGGCTGCAGCAACTTATTCCTTTATTTAAAAGAAATATACACTGTGTTCCAAATTATTATGCACATAGAGTTTAGGAGTGATAAGGTTAGAATTTTTTTGTTTGTCATTTAAACTCATTGATGGTGATGTGTGTCAGGGCTCTTTATATCACTGAAAGCAATTGCAGATACCTGTGCAAATTAGTTTGGCAGGTGTGTCCAAATAAAGGCAAGACTACTTAAGAAGGCTGTTCCACATTATTAAGCAGCCTACATTTTTTGCCAAAATGGGAAAGAAAAAGGATGTGTCGGCTGCTGAGAAGCAACAAATTGTGGAGTATTTAGGTCAAGGCATGACTACAATCAACATTGCCAAGACACTTCATCGTGATCCTCGCACAATCAAGAAGTATGTAGCTGATTCCCAGCACACACGTGTGCGTGCTGATAAGGAAAAATTGAGGACTCTTTCCAACAGGCAATTGCGTAAGGTTAAAAGAGCAGCTGCAAAAATGCCTTGTCATAGCAGCAGACAAGTTTTTGAAGCTGCTGGTGCCTCCAACGTCCCCAGAACAACAAGATGCAGGGTCCTTCAGAGGTTTGCAGCTGTGCGTAAGCCATCCTGTCGACCACCTCTATCGACTGCAACAAGCAGAAACGGCTCCAGTGGGCCAAACGATACATGAAGACTGACTTCCAAACTGTTTTGTTCACCGATGAGTGCCGTGCAACGCTCGATGGTCCAGAGGGATGGAGTGGAGGATGGACACCCCATGAAAACACGGCTAAGGCGCAAACAAGGAAGAGGTGGAGTAATGTTTTGGGCTGGAATCATGGGGAGAGAGATTGTTGTACCCTTTATGATCCCTGAAGGGTTAAAGATGAACTCTATAATCTATGTGGAGTTTCTAAAACAACACTTCCTGCCATGGTTCAAGAGGAAGAACCGTGCTTTCCGCAGCAAGATCATTTTTATGCATGATAATGCACCGTCTCATGCTGCAAAAAACACATCTGCATCTCTGGCTGCTATGGGCATAAAAGAGGACAAACTTATGGTGTGGCCACCATCTTCCCCTGACCTCAACCCCATTGAGAACCTCTGGAGCATCATCAAAAGGAGTGTCTATGATGGCGGGAGGCAGTTCACATCTAAGCAACAGCTCTGGGATGGTATTCTGTCCACATGCAAAACAATTGAAGCAGAAACCGTCCAAAAACTGACAAATTCAATGGACGAGAGAGTTCAGAAGCTTCTTTCGAACAAGGGGTCCTATGTGCAAATGTAACATCATCTAGAATAAAGTTTTCACTTGAAAACTGTTTGATTTCATTTTGTAATAAGCTGATAATGCTTATAACTTCACAATTGACCATTTTGTGGTTCAAAATAAAAAAAAAAGGTTGAAAACTCTGCTGTGCATAATAATTTGGAACATGCATTTTGAGTGTTTTTTTTAAAAAGATACTGTTTTCATAGGCAGTTTTTTCCAAAACATTGCAACTATACTAGAATAGTAGATGACTGGAAAATAACAATGACTGCAATTCAGATAGGTAATTTAGAGAAAATATGAGGAAATATTATTTGCATAATAATTTGGAACACAGTGTATATCTGGAAAAAATACAGCAAATGCGCATCAGTTGTTGGGAGGAATTGGAACCAGACAAGTGGTGTATTGCTTTTATGGTCTGACTTCCTTTTTTTTCGTAAAATTATAAGCACACTACAAGATCCATAAAATACTGGATCTTTTTTATTCCCTACAGGACACAACACCAGATGCCTTCCTCTCATGAGAAGCTACACTACCTATTCCCCTGTTGGTTACTTTATTTTTCCGCTCTTGATAACCCTAGGGATCATGGAGGTCTTATTAGTACGACATTCTGTGATCAATCCTAGGGATGAAAGATTAGCAGGAACGTGTACTTTTTTTATGGACCGAAATTTACTTGAATATAATTTCCTAATCTTTTAATAATATATTTGATATCCTTTTTTTCTTCATATGAATTTAGTTGTATAAAAAAGTGTTTGCCTCCTTCCTGACTTCCTATTCTTTTGAATGTTTGTCACCCTTAAAAGTTTCAGACCACCAAACAAATTTAAATATTAGACAAAGATAACACAAATAAACACAAAATGCAGTTGTTAATTGAAGGTCTTTATCATGAATTGAATAGTAAATCCAAACCTACAAGGCCCTGTGTGTGAAAAAGTGATTGCCTTTTCCCTTAAAACATAAATTAACTGTGGTTTATCACATCTTTGGGAAGCTGAGTTCAAATTCCCTAGTCACTTGGGGGCCTGATTATTGCCACACTCGCTCTCAAACAAGAAATCTCAAAAAAGAGGACAAATAGAGTTTAAAATATATATATATATATATATATATATATATATATATATAATTGTCTAAGGGTTTTTCCGTCTGTCTGTCTGTCTTTCTGTCTGTCTGTCCTGGAAATCCCGCGTCTCTGATTGGTCGAGGCCGCCAGGCCTCGACCAATCAGAGACGGGCACAGCATGGCGACGATGATGTCATAATTGAAATCCCGCGTCTCTGATTGGTCGAGGCCGCCAGGCCTCGACCAATCAGCGACGGGCACAGTATCGACGTAGATGTCATAATGGTTGCCATGGCGACGATGATGTCATAAAGGTTGCCTCGACCAATCAGCGACGGGCACAGTCTGCCGCGAATTCTGGAATCATCATTGTCCATATACTACGGGGACATGCATATTCTAGAATACCCGATGCGTTAGAATCGGGCCACAATCTAGTATATATATAATTGTCTAAGGGTTTTTCTGTCTGTCTGTCTGTCTGTCCTGGAAATCCCGCGTCTGATTGGTCGAGGCCGCCAGGCCTCGACCAATCAGAGACGGGCACAGCATGGCGACGATGATGTCATAAAGGTTGCCTCGACCAATCAGCGACGGGCACAGTCTGCCGCAAATTCGCCTCGACCAATCAGCGACAGGCACAGTATCGACGTAGATGTCATAATGGTTGCCATGGCGACGATGATGTCATAAAGGTTGCCTCGACCAATCAGCGACGGGCATAGTCTGCCGCGAATTCTGGAATCATCATTGTCCATATACTACGGGGACATGCATATTCTAGAATACCCGATGCGTTTGAATCGGGCCACAATCTACTATATATATATATATATATATATATATATACATACACATGTGCAAAAATCTTTATTGACACAATAATGAACATACAAAAAGACAGATAAAACTATGTGCTATAAAGAACGCCACAAAAAAATGGAAAATGGTGGCATTTAGTACAAGGTATAGCTCAATTCATGATAACAAACTGTAATCGTAAGATGAGGACTTGCTTGTTGAGCTCAGTCAGTCACATTACAATGCCCCTGCTGTAAGCAAAAAGTACCATCAGTCATTATACTATTCCTACATCTATTCTAATGCTCAGGGTTGCATGTTGCGGTCAAGAGCCCAAGGTGCAAAACCAATTTGACATTACAGTCATCAAAGGTTCCCAAAATTCATTTGTATGATAGACAGTCAGAAAATCATCTTACCCGGTGCTAAAAGCCAGCACCCAAACCCTGAAGTGCGTTTCCCTGTCCATTGACTCTACTTCCTCAAGGGGGTACTGGGCATTAGTATAGACATAGGAATAGTATAATGACTGATGGTACTTTTAGCTTCCAGCAGGGGGCATTGTAATGTGACTTTGAGCTCAACAAGCAAGTCCTCATCTTACGATTACTAAGTTTGTTATTGTGAAACGAGCTATACTTTGTACTAAACGCCACCACTTTTTGTGGCGTCCTTTATAGCACATGGTTTTATCTGTCTTTTTGTATGTTCATTATTGTGTCAATAAAGATTTTTGTACATTTAAAAAAACAAAACAAAAAAAAACTCCATTTGTCCTCCTTTTTGAGATACAATGTTTTTGGAGTAATATGTAATCAATTGCGTCATTTTTGGCGCACTATCTAAATATGAGTCTGGGTTTTGTTGTATGGATCTCAAATAAGAAATCAGTTAAATAGGACCTGCCTGACAAAATGAAGTAGACCAAAAGACCTCAAAAGCTAGACATCATGGCGCGATTCAAAGAAATTCTGAAACAAATGAGAAACAAAATAATTGAGATCTATTAGTCTGGAATAGGTTATAAAGCCATTTCTCAAACTTTGGAACAAACCACAATGACAACCATTATCCACAAATGGCATAAACGTGGAACAGTGGTGAACCTTCCCATGAGTAGCCAGCCTACTAAAGACGAAAACCACAGCTGAGCAATAAGAATATAACAGCTGGTCTCAGTTTTGCCAGAAAATAACTAGATGATCCCAAAGATTTTTGTGAGAATTCTGTGGACTGACGAGACAAAAGTTGAATTTTTTGGAAGATGTATGTCCCATTATAATTGGGCATAGAAGTAACACAGCATTTCAGAAAAGAAACATGATACCAACAGTAAAATATGGTGGTAGTGGTAGTGTGATGGTCTGTGACTGTATTGCTGTTTCAAGAACTGGAAGCCTTGCTGTAGTAAATGGAACCATGAATTCTGCTGAGAATAGCTTGCCATCTGTTCTTGACCACAAGTTGAAATGCACTTGAGTTATGCAGCAGAACAATGATGCAAAACACACCAACAAGTCCACCTCTGAATTGCTAATGAAAAACAAAATTAAGACTTTGGAGTGGCCTAGTCAAAGTCCTAACCTTATTCTGATTGAGATGCTGTGGCATGACCTTAAAAAAGGCCGTTCATGCTCGGAAACCCTTCAATGTGCCTGAATTACAAAACTTCTGCAAAGATGAGTGGGCAAAAATTCCTAAAGAGTATTGTAAAAGACTCATTGCCAGTTATCGCAAATGCTTGATTGCAGCTATTGCTTCTAAGAATGGCCAACCAGTTATTAGGTTTAGGGGGCACTTTTTCACACAGGGCCCTGTAGATTTGGATTTCTTTTTCCCTTAATAATAAAGACCTTCATTTAAAAACTGCATTTTGTGTTTACTTGTATTATGTTTGTCTTATTATTTAATTTGTTTGGTGATCTGAAACATTTAAATTTGGCAAATATGCAAAAAAAAATAGGAAATCAGGAAGGGGGCAAACTTTTTCCACACAGCTGTATGTGTGAAACCATCTTATTTGAGATGAGTCGTGATAGCTGTTTATAAATTCTCTTTACAGATGGCACCTTAATACAAGAAACTAATGTCTTTTATGTGATAGTGTTGTGAGCATACTCTGTGACAAGGACAGAAGTCACTGTGCAGGGAGAGGAGGAAGAAGAAACACGTGTAGAAACAAGGTATAAAGAAACAAATGTGAAACATCAGAAAATGGGTTAAACCTTTGAATCCTCAAAGTACTCCACTTTTATTCCAATGACAGCTTTGCATACCACTGTCATTCTCTGAATAAGCTACATCAGGTGGTCACTTGGAATGACTTTCCAACAATTTTAAAGGAGTTCCCAGAGGTGCTGGCTACTTTTTGGCTGCTTTGCCTTTACCATGTGGTTTAACTCATCCCAAACCATTTCACTTGGATTGAGGCCATATCACCTGACTTAGCACTCCATCTCTCAATCCCTCCCCTTCTTGGTTACACAGCCTTAATTGAGCCTGGAGGATTGTTTTGGATCATTGTCCTGTTGTAAACCAAAATCATGGTCAAATCACATGAGATGGCATGTTGTTGCACAGCGCCATGGTAGCCATGCTGGTTAAGTGCCCCCACGTCATCGCTAATTTTCCCGGTTGGCACCACACATGTAGAAGATATATGATAACCTTTTCTGCTTTTTACAAAGACATGATGGTTGGTATAAAATTTTTTAACATTTGACACACCAGAACACAGATCAGCTTTACACTCTGCTAATTTTCAGTCCTTAGGTTGCTTGGCCAGTCTCTTCTTCTTGTTTTTGGTCCTCAATAGTGGCTTCTTTGTAACAATTCAATCATAAAGGCCCATTCTCATAGTTTCTTCTTCTCCTCTGAACTGTTGATGTTGACATGTGTCTGCTACTTCATGTTTGTGCATCGTTTATGAGGGATGTTCATTATTTGGGAGTGCTGAGTGAGTTGCTGTCAATTTGCGGTTTCAGAGACTAGTAACTTTACAGCAGAGGTAATTCTTGGTCTTCCTTTCTTGGCCAGTTTCATAACAGTGACTGATGGTTTTCACAATGGTACCTGATACCTTCAAGGTTCTAGCAAATTTCTGAATTAACTGTCATATTATAGCTTAGAACAGTTATGGAATAGAGCTCAGCAGTACATGGAACTGTGTACTAACGCTGGCTCTACAAAACACACTAGATGGTCGCAAATACATTCTGAAGGCTGATGATTCCATAATTCTTGATTAGGCAAATGTTCTCATTACAGGTGACTACTTGATGAAGCTGCTTGAAAGAATTCCAAAGGGGTATAAATCTGTCATCAGAGTAATAGAATCATTAGAGTTGGAAGGAACCTCGAGGGTCATTGTGTCCAACCTCCTGCTCAATCCAGTGCAGGATTAATGAAATAATCTCAGACACTTGTCTGTTGGCCTCTGTTTGAAGACTTCCATTGAAGTCAAACTCACCACCTCATGGCAGCCTGTTCCACTCATTGATGACCCTCACTGTCAAAAATTTATTTCTAATATCTAATCTGTATCTTCTCATTTTCAGTTTCATTCCAATGCTTCTTGTGTTTCCATGTGCTATTGAGAATAGAATAGATCCTTTAATCGTTCCTCGCAGGAAATACTTTGCAGTCCGCTCACCATCCTGGTCGTTCTTCTCTGAACTTGCTCCTGTAGGAGGATAATTTGAGGAATCTAATGTTTAACACTTAACCTAGTTTGCTTCATACTTGTTTCTTCACTCCTTATTTGCATATGTATTCCTTTCAGTCTGAATCTTCTATCTGCACATTCCAATAGGGAAAAGCATTACATGAATAGGTGCATTCAAACTTTTGACCAGTGTTATTACCATTTCATTTAAAACAGCCTCAATTCTTCTTGGCACAATTTCTCACAGTTTTTAAAGAAACTCAGCAGAGAGGTTGTTCCAAACATCTTTCAAAACTAACCACAGATCGTCTGTGGATTTAAGCTTCTACAAATCCTTCTGTCTCTTCAGCTCACCTTGCCAAATCAGTTCTCATACTTTGCACTGACAAGGGCCAATAGCCCAAAACACCATGTCTGCAAATTGAGGTTCTGATTTGGCTTTTATCCTAAGTCATATTGCAAGACTCGTTAAAGGGTTGATTGTGAATTGTAGGATTGCTACTTCCAACAGTTGGACGTCATTTACCCAGACTGCACCAGTCATTTACCCACTGGTGCAGTCTGGGTAAATGACATCATATGGGGATTTCCCCTTCCGACATGCATCGACAAAGTCTGAATGATTGGGATCCCTATTTAAGGACAAGACATGACACCTTTTGCTACAGCCCCCCCGAGGAAGCCCACGCAAAACATGCGTTGGGGCTGCTGTAATGGGTCTCCAGGTGGTCACCAGGTGGTAAATATGGGCATGGGCAGTTTTTGGCACATTTAATATGTTTTTGTTCCCTTAAAGTGGTATACTTTTCTTCACCAGGGGGTCACAATTGACTCCCTGGTGGTGACTGTTTTCACCATTTTTGCTCAATATATTACTTGATTATCTTGTGGTGCTTATTTGACATTAAGTGAGCTTTAGACTGGGTGTGCTTTTTGTCTATATATAGACTATAAACTATATTTATAATATGGAAACACCTGTTGCTGGGTTGCATTTCCACTTTATTTTGATTTGCTGCTATTCCTGCCCCCCCCCTCCCACTTGAATATGTCATGGTCTGTATTAAGTTCTGTCTACTGTCTCTGGGATTAATCCTGGTGGTCTCCCTCTGGCTTCGGGAGGGCTTTAAATAGCCTCTCTCGGGCTGTCCCTTTGTCAGTGATACTCCTGCCCTCAGCTGAGTTAGTTGACCCTTCAGTGCTTGTGCCTTGTGCATGCTTTCGTGTGATCCCCCTGTTTCTGACCTGGTCTATTCCCATTTTGCTCTTGTCTGCTGATTCTGTACCATTTTTTGTTCGCCTGGTATTGACTCCTGCCCTGTTTTTTGACTGCCCGTTTTGCCTGTTCCTCTACTACCTCCGTCGCTCTCCCGATATCTGACTCTCGGCTTTGACCTGACCATTCTCTTGTCTCTCATTCTGATTCCCTGCTGACCTCTTGCCTGACATCCCCTCGGCCCCGCCGGTCCCCGCCGCTCTCCGGTATCCCCTCCGGGAGCTCGCTGGTTGGCTCCGCCCTGGACCCTGGCAGAATATGACCGTGCAGGCGCCTGGACAACTGAATAACGCCGAGGAGGCAGCACCCCTCTCGCAGAGTGACAGCTGTGTTGTGCCTGGATGAAGGTGGAAAGACCTGCCCCCCGGACGATTTGAAGGTATGAAGGACCAAATTCAAAAGCAATTTTTATTTCTGCAGTGAAACGAACAATAACTAAAAGAGCCACCTTGTCAGAATGCAGCATTAGTGCTGCACAAGATGGCTCTTTTAGTTACAAATGCCTGGGGGGGTGACAGGTTCCCTTTAAAGACACCATTAATCCTGACAAAATCATGAGCTCTGTTTATCAAAATGAAGGGCCTATCTTGCAAGGAACATCCACTATGCTTCACTGTTACCTTAAGATACTCAATTTATATCATTCTCCAGCCCTTCACCCCCAAAAATGCCTTTCGTTACATCCAAATTTTGATTTGTCAGTCCAAAGCACTTGCTGCCATTTTTCTGCACCCCAGATCCTATGTTGTTTTTATGCATAGTTTAGTAGCTTGGCCTTGTTTCTATGACAAAGGTATGGCTTTTTGGCTGCACTTCTTCCCTGAAGACCACTACTGGCTGGACTTTAGCTGTATTCCACTGGTTGCTGGCAGTTCTCAGCTGGACATTTTCCGTGATGGGAGGTAACCATAATGTTTTTTTCATCTGCTGATCTGCTGCACTAAGTTACCTTGGCCAACCATTGCATCTTTGGTCATCAGCAATGCATTGGCATTTCTTCAAAAGATCTTGAACAGCACATTTAAAAGCACAGTCTGCTTTGAATTTTTTTCCTGGGAGAGACATTACTGATGTACAGCAGCAACCAAACGTTTTATATTTTTTTAAAAGTGTGATTACTTCTGTCTGGTTGTTGTGATGCCATTTTCATGGTGATTTTAGTAAACTGGAAGCAAATGGTTTTCCGCTCTAAGGATGAATATTGTGTTTGACATTGTTTTATCCCTTTATGTGTTAGTTTTCAACACTTGCTCAGCCAAATGTTTTGCATATTTTGTCATAGGTAGTCAAATTTTTCCTAAAATTTGTATTTTTTTTTGTTGGTGTGATTTTAGGTTAAAACGTGGCAAAGACAAAACCAAATTTATCATCCGATGTAAGGAAGCTTATTATTCATCCAGATTTTAACAATTTTAACACATTATTAGTCAGTATCTGATATCTACAAAAGTGCTGTACAGATTTCTCACAAAATGAATGAAGAATATGAGGTGAAAGTGAGTTGCCAAACTGTGATGCGATGACTTAGAGCAGTAGGTTTGACTGTACTTGTTTCAGTTAAGAAGCTTTTGATCTCTGCAAAAGAACCAGAAGGTCCGAATTGAGTTTGCCAAAGAACACAGCCAATGGAAAGAGTCAGATTGGTCGATCGTGTTGTGATGAGATAAATCCAGGTTCAATCAGCTTTTTAGTGATGGTAAGCATTTTATATACTGCCCAAATGGTAAACATAATGATGTAAGGTACCAAATACCTACAGTGAAACATAGTGGTGGCAAGGTCATGGTTTGGGGCTACCATTCTGCATCTGCCATTGGCCCCCTGCATTGAATTGATGGAAATACGAATGTCACAATGTACAAGGATATACTGGAGAATATAATGCTGCCACATGGTAAACCAAGGTAGGCTGGCGCTGGAAATTCCAGTAAGACAATGATACTAAGCACACATCCAATTTAGTAAAAATGTTTAGCAAAGAAAAATGTTTGTGTTGCAATGGCCAAGCCAGTCACCTGATTTACACCCTATAGAGCACCTTTGCGATGGGTTAGGGTGACATGTTGGGGCCTGTACCCATAGCAATAAAGATGAAATGTTTGCAGATTTGCAAATGTAATGGAGCAAGATCCCTCAGGATGTCTTGAATACCCCTAGTGGTTTCAATACCCATCGGTGTGGTGCAGTAATTAAAGCAAGAGGTTATGCTACAAAATACTAAATTATGGCATTGTAACAATGAATTGCTCTCTATGTTGTGATCAATAAATAGTATATGCAAAACTTTTGGCAGTCAGGATTCTTTAACTAAATGAATATACTTATATTCTAAAGCATTTTGGTTAAAATTAAGGTCTTGCATGATGACAACTTCATACACTTTCAATTCATCACCAAGAAAATGGCATCACAACAACCAGACAGAAATAATCACACTTAAACAAAATGCTAAACTTTTGGTCGCTACTATAGTACAACTACCTTGTGTCTGAGTTTGCTACGTCTCACCATAGTGTAAGCCCTGTGACATGAACCTGACTTCCACAACCTCACCCTTGCAGCAGAGTTGAGCTGTTTTTTTACTGAGTTTTCAGCCTCCTACACAGCTGTTGCTGTTTCAGATAACAACTATGTTTCAGCCTAGGTATGAACATGATGATCATAATCAGCTGTATGGTTTAACTGTATACTATGATCCTACAAAATCCCTGATTTTGAGCAAGTGTGTCTAGAAAATGTATGTTCTTTTAATGGCGAATTATATAGTCACACCAAAAATGTATTTGATTTAAATTTTTCTTTTGTTTATTCGCCTTGCATTTTATTAATTGATGAAAATAAACTTTTAACACTTGTATTGTTTAAAGCACTCTTACTTTGCAGCATTTTTTTCCACACCTGGTGAAAACTTTTGCGCAGTACTGTATAAAAAATAATAATAATAAAAAAAAACACCAATACAATTTTTTAAAAATATGTCAAACATAAAGCTTGAGTTAAATAGTAGGTCATTTTTATGAGACATTCTCTTTAAAGCAGGTAGCCCCATGGTGAATTATTCAGTGAAATGCAATTTACATTTCTTTACCTGTAGGAGATTAAGTGCGTAATTGTAACATAACGAAGCATCAATTCTATTGATTTATGGGACAGCCTATAGTGTTTTTCTTTGATCAAATCAATACAGTGAAACTTTGAAAGAAACAAAGTCGTTCTCTAAATTGCCAGAATATAAGGAGGAGGTTAGTAACAAAATGCCTCTTCTTGTACCATTTACAATGATGATTCAGAGTGCTGTACGTGCAGGATAGTTTATGCAGTGCAGACAGATTGTGTTGCAGTAAATTTAGGATACACTGTACGCACACGTTTATCTTTGCATAAAAGAATAGCTGGTTAATTTATAGCTTACAACTTTTGATCTGTGCTGAGAATAAATTGCTAATGAGATGTCTAAATTTATAATTGCCTATAACTCTGCCTAGCATTCGTATATACCCGATTAAAATTCAATGTAGATGCATCATTTAAACTATAAACTGAATGTATCTCAGATGAGCAACGTTTTGTGCCTTTAGCATACAGTGCCTAGTAATTAAACTCTATTAAATTCCTTGTAGATTGAGTGTTGTGGGGAACAGTTGCTAAAGTGCTTAAAATAATCAGTTATCAAAAGTGCTCTAAATACAAGAAACAATTAAAGCACTCATTCCAGAAACATTAATGATAGGCATCTTGTGCTGATGAAGTGAAGTAGGGACTGAACTGGAGGCTTTAAAGTCGCATTTATGTTACTGATTCTTTAATTACAATATCTAACCTTAAAGCATCAAAGGGTCTTTTTTCTGTAATAGATTTGGTATTTTTGATCACAGGAAAGGGGCCAAACACTAAGCTAATGTTCCCGACAAATTTACTAAAACCCATGAAAGTAGGAGAATTGCCTAGATGACTACAGAGGACAGTTTTATTTAGGGTACATTTCATTTTATGTAACAAATGCAAAAAGTGACAGTTCCTTATCCAACAATTGGGCTTCCAGGACTTAGTTATTGATGGCCTATCCACAAAATAGGTAACCAGTATTAGGCCAATGGGGGCGCGTCATAAAACACCCAACTGATCAGCTGTTTGCAGCTCCTTCAGCGGCCGAATGTACCCAGTGTACAGAGCTGGAACAGGACTTCTCTATCCCCTGTGTAGTGCCTGTTCCAGAGTAATGGACGCTGAGCGGCAGTACCAGAGCGAGTCCACTACACATTGTCTGGAGCTGTGCTGTTCCAGGTATCTACATCCGGACACAAACAGTTGAACGTGGGGAGTGAAGGGTGTCAGAGCTGATACCAATAACCAATCCAAAGTACTGAACAACTTGTTCAAGTACGTGCTCTAGTTTGGATCCTAAATTATTTTTTAATTTCTTTTTCATCTCCATATTCTAAGGGTTATACTTTTTTATTTCACTGTTGATCTAGCAGCAATAAGGCTTGTTTTGGAGTATCAGTTGTATTGTTATCGATCATTTTGATATGTATATATATATATATATATATAATGTATTGAATAACTTTTACTAACAGAAAATTATTATTTTAGTTTCAAATGGTGACATTGTTGATACTTGATGATTGAGTTTTTGATGTTTTACCGATTTTGCATCAACATTTTTTTATTTTGTTTGAAGAGCTGTCACTTTTTATTCTTCCAGAGTTGCTGTAGGAGGTTTTGGAGGATGAGTTGTAGTTTTCATTGGTGTTATTTTGGGTTTTTACAACTACTTAACTATCTTTTTAAGAGGATTTAAAAAATAACAGTTCTGACATTATTAGCACCCATGTCACAAATAATTTGTTAGGATACAGAGGGAGCCCCTTCCTGCTGTAAAACTATTTAGGTTCCGCGGATAAATAAGAAATCTCTGACCCCAGCTGTTGGAGCAGGCTGTCAGCTGGACAATACAGCTGGCAACCCTGAGTGATTTTTTGCACTGCTCTTATGTTCACACCATCATGTTATCCAAAGATTATAGCAGTTTGCTGGAACAAATTGCTCATGCCTCCATACTGTTATGCCACAATGTGCGAATGGGTTAAAGCGGGCGACCTGTTTCAACCCTCCTAGTGTATACATTTTGACAATACAGTATTAAAATTCTCTAGTCTTTACTGCTGAAATAACAAAGCATAACATTTTGTTTTAGCCAAGGCTAGATGGCTCACTGTTACTGGCATTTAGAATGTCGCAACCAATCACAAGACAGGGAATTTATTGAGTTAATTTATATGTGACATGCTGGGAATCCGAGGCCTGCATTTTTATTATATTTGTTTTGTGTGCTTATGTGTGTATGTATGCGTATATATGTGTGTGTGTGTGTGTTGTATCAATATTTGCCAGTTGTGGTTTTAAAAGATATATAATTCTTTATACTTTGGACAACATGCACATTTAATAAATGATAAATGATTTCTATAGGTACATATCACATATATTTCATAATTACAATATAATACAGACCAAATCCTTGTAGAGCCCCTCCAATCAGTTGTGCATCTATCATGGGATCACAGCTGGGGTTTGGGAACACTGTCCCCTGGACCTGCTGAATTGTCAAAATATAAATAATTACACTGCTGAATATCGGGATTTAATACAAGAAAAAAAAAAGAAAATATATAGTGAAGCAGACATTGAGACGTGTCGCACTGGAGCTCTGCAGCAAGATATGCTTAACCAATTACACTTGAAAGAGATATAGTTTCTGTCACACAAGCAAAGCAACACGTTACAACAAAAGAAAGATGTTCTTGACCTTATAAGCTGTCAGTATGACCACAATGAGATAAGTTACATAATAGTTACACTATATGGTACAAATTTTGTCCAGAGCTTTGTATTAGCATTAAGACATATTAAATACTGTCTAAACCGGCCTCCTAGTTAGTATTTGATCCTGTATATATATACAGGGCCGTATTTGCCACTAGGCACTTGAGGGCACGTGCCTAGGGGCGGGAGGATGCTGGGGGGCGGCGCCTGAGCAAAGTTTTTTTTTTAATAGTGCGGGGTAGCGCCCACCCAAACCCACCCGCCCTCCCCATCTCCCTCTTCCCCGGCATCTCCATCTTCTGGCTGCTGCGGTGCTATCGGATCCTGTGCTGCGCTATCACATATGCTGCAGTGGAGGCCGGGAGCTGTAAGAGGAACACGTCACACTGCAGGCCACGCCCCCTCCTCGCTGTGGCGCCAAGTTCAGTTCCTGCCTGAGCAGCTGCGGGGGAGGATGGTGTGAGGACTGTTGTGTCCAGGTCAGTTGTGCGGCGCTTGCTGTGTAACTGCTAATTCCAGCATATCCGGCAGCTTCAGCGCTAGCAGGAGAGGCCGGCCCGCTCAGCTACAGACTACACAAGATTATGCTGACAGCAGGGGCCCTGTCCTCACCTGGTAGTGCTGATGCTGCGGTCTGCGGGGAGGGAAGGAGCATCACATGGAGCCTCATGCTGTGATTCCCTCTGCTGCTGCCTGTGCCCTGCTGCTGACATGAGGCTGTGAACAGAGGGGGAGGTGCTGAGAGGAACATCATTGAAGCAGGACATTAACCATGTCCTGATCACTATTACGGGGCCTCTGCAGTATGTGGCCGCCCTGCCCCATGTACACCTTCCAGCAAGGCTTGTTTTTATTATTCTGGAGCTGCTGTACAACCATAAATTCCAGCATTTCCAGTCTTTGTGTAAGGGGGACTTGTACCTTCACACCCTGACTTTTTTATTCTGTAGCTGCAGGATAACTACAGGTTTAGGTTACATGTCCTGTCATTCTAATTATGGAGATGTAGGACTGCAAATCCCAGCATGCCCTGAGGTTGGTACTGTAGAGATTGCAAATCCCAGCATGCCCTGTGGTTGGTACTGTAGGGACTGCAAATCCCAGCATTCCCTTTGGTTGATACTGTAGGGACTGCAAATCCCAGCATGCCCTTTGGTTGATACTGTAGGGACTGCAAATCCCAGCATGCCCTGTGGTTGATACTGTAGGGACTGCAAATCCCAGCATGCCCTATGGTTGATACTGTAGGGACTGCAAATCCCAGCATGCCCTGTGGTTGATTCACTAGGGACAGGTAGTGATGGCTACTTGCCAACATGTGCGGCACTTGCGGTGAGACAAAAAAACACTGCTAGCAGTGTTTTTTTTCCGTTGCTGCAAGTGCCGCACATGTCCGCAACTCCCATAGGGAATGAATGAGGCTGTGTGATTTTACTGTACACCGGACATGAATTGCCAGCTTTTCAAAAAATGCTGGTGCATAAAAATCGGACAGCACTTGCATGGTGCGAGTGCTGTAGGATTTTTTTCTTTGCACCCATTGACTTGCATTGGCAAGTCTCGGCTGATATATAAGTGAAATCACTCGTGCTGATAATACGGCCGAGAAAAAAAAACGATGATGGGAGCTGCCCCATAGATTTATACTGGTCCGAGTGTGATGCGATTTTTTTTTTCTCACATAGCACTCGCCCGTATTCCTCGCTAGTGTAACTCCAGCTTTATGGCTCATTTCCACTTGCGAGAAACGCGTCCGTGTCTCGCATGTGGAAACCAAGCTGTGGCGCCGGCACTCCAGAGTGGAGCGTGCGGCCGCATAGGAACACATGGAGCTGCACGCTCTGCTCCAAAGTGCCGGCGCCACAGCTTGGTTTCCACATGCGAGACACGGACGCATTTCTCGCAAGTGGAAATGAGCTCATACTCACCAATGGGGGAGGCAGCACTAAAAGTGCCTAGGGCAGCAGAAACTCTAAATACAGCCCTGTATATATATTTTGGTCTGTACTGTATATATATATATATATATATATATATATATATATATATATATATATATATATACACACAATACAGACCAAAAGTTTGGACACACCTTGTCATTTAAAGATTTTTCTGTATTTTCATGACTATGAAAATTGTACATTCACAGTGAAGGCATAAAAACTATGAATTAACACATGTGGAATTATATACATAACAAAAAAGTGTGAAACATCTGAAAATATGTCTTATATTCTAGGTTCTTCAAAGTAGCCACCTTTTGCTTTGATGACTGCTTTGCACACTCTTGGCTTTCTCTTGATGAGCTTCAAGAGGTAGTCACCGGAAATGGTTTTCACTTCACAGGTGTGCCCTGTCAGGTTTAATAAGTTGGATTTCTTGCCTTATAAATGGGGTTGGAACCATCAGTTGTGTTGTGCAGAAGTCTGGTGGATACACAGCTGATAGTCCTACTGAATAGACTGTTAGAATTTGTGTTATGGCAAGAAAAAGCAGCTAAGTAAAGAAAAACGAGTGGCGATCATTACTTTAAGAAATGAAGGTCAGTCAGTCCAAAAAATTGAGAAAACTTTGAAAATGTCCTCAAGTGCAGTTGCAAAAACCATCAAGCACTACAAAGAAACTGGCTCACATGAGGACCGCCCCAGGAAAGGAAGACCAAGAGTCACCTCTGCTTCTGATGATAAGTTTATCTGAGTCACCAGGCTCAGAAATCAAGCAGGTTAACAGAAGATAAGATTAGAGATCAGGTCAATGCCACACAGAGTTCTAGCAGCAGACACATCTCTGCAACAACTGTTAAGAGGAGACTTTGTGCAGCAGGCCTTCATGGTAAAATAGCTGCTAGGAAACCACTGCTAAGGACAGGCAGCAAGCAGAAGAGACTTGTTTGGGCTTAAGAACACAAGGAAGGGACATTAGACCAGTGGAAATCTGTGATTTCGTCTGATGAGTCCAAATTTGAGATATTTGGTTCCAACCACCGTGTCTTTGTGCGATGCAGAAAAGGTGAACGGATGGACTCTACATGCCTGATTCCCACCGTGAAGCATGGAGGAGGAGGTGTGATGGTGTGAGGGTGCTTTACTGGTGACACTGTTGGGGATTTATTCAAAATTGAAGGCATACTGAACCAGCATGGCTACCACAGCATCTTGCAGCGGCATGCTATTCCATCCGGTTTGCATTTATTTGGACCATCATTTATTTTTCAGCAGGACAATGACCCCAAACACACCTCCAGGCTGTGTAAGGGCTATTTGATCAAGAAGGAGAGTGATGGGGTGCTACGCCAGATGACCTGGCCTCCACAGTCACCAGACCTGAACCCAATTGAGATGGTTTGGGGTGAGCTGGACAGCAGAGTGCATCTCTGGGAACTCCTTCAAGATTGCTGGAAGACCATTTCCGGTGACTACCTCTTGAAGCTCATCAAGAGAATGTCAAGAGTGTGCAAAGCAGTCATCAAAGCAAAAGGTGGCTACTTTGAAGAACCTAGAATATAAAACATATTTTCAGATGCTTCACACTCTTTTGTTAAGTATATAATTCCACATGTGTTAATTCATAGTTTTGATGCCTTCAGTGTGAATTTACAATTTTCATAGTCATGAAAACGCAGAAAAATCTTTAAATGAGAAGGTGTGTCCAAACTTTTGGTCTGTACTGTATATGTATATATATATATATATATATATATATATATATATATATATATATATATATATATTCAGTACAAACTGAAAGTTTGGACACCACACCTTCTCATTTAAAGATTTCTCTGTAGTTTTATGACTATGAAAATTGTACATTCACACTGAAGGCATCAAAGCTATGAATTAACACATGTGGAATTATATACTTAACAAAAGAGTGTGAAACATCTGAAAATATGTCTTATATTCTAGGTTCTTCAAAGTAGCCACCTTTTGCTTTGATGACTGCTTTGCACACTCTTGGCATTCTCTTGATGAGCTTCAAGAGGTAGTCCTGTACATGCTGGGGGACGGGGGGTCACATGGGCATCACGTGCCGACTGATGTCACGCAGGTCCTACATTTGCTATCAGGATGCAACTTACACAACTTACTGCGGACCACTGGAGTGAAGCACATGGAGCAGCTGTCACTGGCCGGGACAGGGATCCCATCTATCAGTCTTATCTAGACTACAACATCTTTGTGCTTTTTCAGGAATACCATTTACAGAACACAGAGGGGATTTTGCTACAAGACAGAAAGGTACTGCCCCTCCTCCAACTTTTTATTGACCTGCTAATAGTGGTTAGAGATAACCCTGACCTCTTCTTTTGCTGTATACAGCTATCTATTTTTTGAAGTCTGCATCAGTGCACTTTAGAAGTGGATCTCTCATGCTAATTGCACCATCTATGGGACACTAACCCTAATGTACTGTGGTCTGTGGCTGATTACTGCCTGCTACTAGCCATCTCTTTACCTGAGTGCCAATCTAACCTACATTTGAACTTATGTAAGCTACTAACTGGTATCTGCCTTGACCCACTTATGGTCTTATATGTACTTATATGTTTTAACCCTGTTTTAACCCTATTTGCATTAAATCATTTTAATTCCATAGGAGTCAGAGTTTTAAGCACAAACACTCTTCATTGAATAGTTAAAAGCTGCCAGCCAATTGGAGGCTGGCAGATGATTTCATGGTCATTCACCGGCGAGTGCACACTTCAACTGCGTGGATGGAACATCACCGCAGGAGGGCGGCAAGGTAAGGAGAAAGGTTTTTATTATTTTTATTGAAAGAAACGGGGAAGAATGGAGACACAGGGGGCAAGAATGCAGACACAGGGGAAAGGATGGAAACACAGGGGGCAGGATGGAGACACGGTGCAGGATCATGGGGCAGGATGGAGACACGTGGCAGGATCATGGGGCAGGATGAAGACACGGGGCAGGATGGAGACACGGGGCAGGATCTTGGGGCAGGATGGAGACACAGGGGGCAGGATCATGGGGCAGGATGGAAACACGGGGCAGGATGGAGACACGGGGCAGGATGGAGACAGATGGGGCAGGATGGAAACAGATGGGGCAGGATCATGGGGCAGGATGGAGACACAGGGCAGAGTGGAGACACAGGGGGCAGGATGGATACAATGGAGACAGAAGGAGCAGGATCATGGGGCAGATGGGGCAGGATCACGGTACATCACATGGGGCAGAATGAATACTGATAAGGGCAGGATGGGAGAACATATGGGGCCAGGATGGGAGAACATATGGCTGGAGCCATGAATGAGACACAGGGTCCATTATGGGGGATATTATTACCATAGGGGCTAATTAATGGATACTATTACTGCAGTCATGTATTTATTTAATTTTTTTGAGGATAGTGTTTTAAATGGGGTGAGCAGTACTGTTACTGTGCAGAGCAACACTTTGTTGCCTTTTATTTTTTCATCTGGTGTAGTGTAGAAGTTGGGAAAAAATTAAGTAATGTGTTCTGCAAGCGGTGCTCTAGATAACTGTGTTATTTCTACAGAGATGAGCCCTGGCTGGAAGAAGTGATGGCGGTCTGTGCTGGATGAAGATGAAAAGCAAAGGTGAAGGACTTCACCTAGACACAGAACTGGTGAGTCAGTGTGTTACCTGTATGCTGACGCTATACACTGTATACTATATACAGCGGTCCTGTGTACAATGTCACCAGTGATCACTGTATTACCTTTACACTGACACTATATGCAGAGCTCCTGTGTATAATGTCATTGATCACTGTATAACCTGTACAATATATAAAGTGCTCATGTGTATAATATCACTGATAATCACTGTATTACCTGTACACTATATACAGATCTCCTGTGCATAATGTCAATGGTGATCATTGTATTACCTGTACACTATATACAGAGCTCCTGTGTATAATGTCACTGGTGATCACTGTATTACCTGTACACTATACACTATATACAGAGCTCCTGTGTATAATGTCACTGGAAATCACTGTAATACCTGTACCAGGTACTGCATACTAAGTACAGATATCCTGTGTATAAGGGCACTTATGGTTATATTACTATTCTTTTTTTGTTAATGATCAGTATTGTAGTAATCAGTCTCTATGTGGTGGTAACATGTTGTCCGGCCATGGTGTGGTGGTATTTGCTCCTTGTATATGATATTATTCGGTCACTGTGGTGGTAATATGTGGTCTGGACATGGTGTGGCGGTATTTGTTCCTTGTATGTGGTATTATAGGTCACTATGTGGTGGTAATATGGTGTCTGGTCATGGTGCGGTGGTATTTGTCCTTTAAATGTGATATTATTGGTCATTTTAAAATGGAAAAATAAATAAAAATATACCAAAATTGTATTGGATATTTTAACAAATGATTAATTGGATAGAGTAGAATAGTGCACAGACAAAAGAGTCTACCTTGTCGTGGTGGCGGCTTAAAAAAATCATTTGGCCAAAACAAAAGCTGCTGGCTATATGTGTGATCTGTTGATGGGAACGGTTAATGTGTGATTGGTTAGAAGTGGAATTTTTCCGAGAGTGGTGGGGCTGTGGACAGTTCGAGGGGTGGAGCTTGGAAGGAGTCTCAAGGGGGCCCCCAAAATTTTGCCAGTATGGGGCCCCGAAATTCCTAGTGGCAGCCCTGTGTATGACATAGCCAACCCTGAAGAAATATTTCTTGATATTAGTAAATTTTCTACAACTGCCCAGCTTTTCAATAAAAAGAAACACATTTTATTTTTTTTAAGTAAGAAAAATAAATTCACAAACAAAATCAGATCTATATGTCATAAAATAAAATCAAGACATTGGATTAGTATTAGTGATGACGAGTGAATATACTCGTTACTCGGGATTTCTCGAGCATGCTCGGGTGTCCTCCGAGTATTTTTTAGTGCTCGGAGTTTTAGATTTTATTGCCACAGCTGAATGATTTACATCTGATAGCCAGCTTAAGTACATGTGGGGATTCCCTAGCAACCAGGCAACCCCCACATGTACTTATGCTGGCTATCAGAAGTAAATCATTCAGCTGCGTTAAGAAAAACTAAAACTCCGAGCACTAAACAATACTCGGAGGACCCCCAAGCATGCTCGAGAAATGAGAAATCTCGAGTAACGAGTATATTTGCTCATCACTAATTACTATGTAACATATACCGTCATGGCCGAAAGTCTTGAAATTGTTGCAGAAAATGAATTATTTCTCCCAGAGAATTATTGCAATTGCACATGTTTTGATAATATACATGTTTCTCTCCGTTGTGTGCATTGGAACAACACAAAAAATAGAGGGGAAAAAAAGCAAATTTGACATAATTTTGCAGGAAACCCCAAAAATGTTGTGGACAAAATTGTTGCCACCTTTCTAAAATTGTGGGTAGACAACTTTGCTTCAAGCATGTGATGCTCGTCACACTCACCTGTGGCAAGTAACAGGTGTGGGCAATATTAAAATCACACCTGAAACCAGATAAAAAGGTGTAAAGTTGACTTAATCTTTGCATTGTATGTTGGTGTTTGGCTCACTGAGCAGGGATAACAGAAAGGGGAGAAGAGAACTGTCTGGGGACTAGAGCACCAAAATTGTTAAAAAATAACAATCTCAAGGTTACAAGTCAATCTCCAGAGATCTTGATGTGCCTTTGTCCACTGTGCACAACATAATCAAGAAGTTTATAACTCATGGAACTGTAGCTAATCTTCCTGGATGTGGAAGGCAGAGAAAAATTGATCAAAGGTTTCAATGCAGGATAGGCCGAATGGTGGATAAGTAGCCCCAATCAAGTTCCAAAGAAATTCAATTTGTCCTGAAGGCTCAGGGTGCATCTGTGTCTGTGACATTGGAATTAAATGAAACGCTATGGCAGGAGACCCAGGAGGACCCCACTGCTGATATAGAGACATAAAAAAGCTATAATGTATGTGAGTAAGACAAAATCCTTCTGGGAAAGTGTCCTGTGGACAGTTGAGATCAAGATTGAGCTTCTTTAGTAAAGCACATCATTCTACTGTTTACCGAAAACAGAATAAGGCCGGCAAAGAAAAGAATATAGTACCTACAGTCAAATATGGTGGAGGTTCAAAGAGGTTTGGGAGTTGTTTTGCTGCCTTTGGCACTAAGTGCCTTGACTTTGTGCAAGGCATCATGAAATCTGAAGATTACCATGGATTACCATTACCCATGGATTTTGGATCCCAATTTAGTGCCCAGTGTCAGAAAGCTGGTTTTGTATCCCAGGCCATGGGTCCTTCAGCAGGACAGTGACCCCAAACATACTTCAAGATACAAACAGAAATGGATGGAAACAAAGTGCTGGAGAGTTCTAAAATGGCCATCAATGAGTTTGGATTTAAATCCCATTGTAAACTTATGGAAAAATCTTAAAATTGTTGATGGGAGAAGACAGCCTTCAAATATGAAGCAGTTTGCAAAAGAAGAGTGGTCAAAAATTCTAGCTGAGAGGTGTAAGAAGCTTGTTGATGATTATAGGAAGTGACTATTTGCAATTATTTATTTCAAAGGGAGTGCAGCCAAATATGAAGTAGAGGGTACTGTGTTGTGAACTCTGTTTTCGGGCTCCCTCCTGTGGTCGTGAGTGGTACTGTGTGAGTTGTATCTTTGGGCTCCCTCTGGTGGCTCTTTTGTCATTCTGCGGGTCTGTGGCTGGGATCAGCTGCCTCGTGACCTGCTAGTCAGGTTTCCTATTTAACTCACCTGGACCTTCATTTGTTGCCTGCTGTCGTTGTATTCAGTGCTGTTCTGATCTCTCCTGGCTTCATTCGTTATCAGTCTCTCCAAGAGAAGCTAAGTTTTTGCTCGTTCATTTTTGCTCATCTGTGTTCAATATGTTTCTTAGTATATGATGAGTTCGGTCCAGCTTGCTAATATGTGATCTTCTCGCTTGCTGGTAGCTCTGGGGTGCAGAGTTTCTCCCCTCACATCGTTAGTTGGTGTGGGGGTTCTTGCATTCTCTGCGTGGATATTTTTGGATAGGGTTTTGTACTGACCGCACAGATTCTTTGCTATCCTCTTTCTATTTAGTGATTATCGGGCCTCCTTTGCTAAACCTGTTTTCATTACTACGTTTGTGCTTTCTCCTTTACTCACCGTTATTATTTGTGGGGGGCTGTTCTAAACTTTGGGGTTATTTCTCTGAGGCAAGTGAGGCTTTTATTTCTCTCTAGGGGTAGCCAGTTTCTCAGGCTGTGAAGAGACGTCTAGGATTTTTAGGTACGTTCCACAGCTGCCTATAGTGTGTGCGGTTAGGATCAGGTTTGCGGTCAGTCTAGATACCACATCCCCAGAGCTTGTCCTATGTTCTCCTACTTAGCTGGTCAGATTTGTGATCCTAAGCCACTAAGGATCATAACAGTACAGCAGGCCCTAAAGTGTTAAATGCATCGCAGAAGCGGGATAAGAGAAGTCCTGAGTGCATTTTTTTTTCTTTGCTGCAGTTTGTCTTGCTTCTCTCCTCCCCTTAATCTCTGGGTGGCTCTGAATTCAGCTGCAGACATGGATATTCAGAGATTGACTTCTAATATGGATCATCTTATGGCAAGGGTACAAAGCATTCAGGATTATGTTGTTCACAGTCCTATGTCAGAGCCTAAAATACCTATTCCTGAGTTGTTTTCTGGAGATAGATCTAGGTTTTTGAATTTTAAGAATAATTGCAAGTTATTCCTTTCTTTGAGACCTCGTTCCTCTGGTAATCCTGCTCAGCAAGTTAAAATTATTATTTCCTTGTTACGTGGTGACCCTCAGGATTGGGCATTCTCCCTGGCGCCAGGAGACCCTGCATTGCTGAATGTGGATGCGTTTTTTCTGGCGCTTGGATTGCTTTATGAGGAACCTAATCTTGAGGACCAGGCAGAAAAGGCTTTGTTGGCCCTCTCTCAGGGTCAGGATGAAGCAGAGGTTTATTGTCAGAAATTTATGAAATGGTCAGTGCTTACTCAATGGAATGAGTGTGCCCTGGCAGCAATTTTTAGAAAAGGTCTTTCCGAAGCCCTTAAGAATGTTATGGTGGGGTTCCCCACGCCTGCGAGTCTGAATGAGTCAATGGCTTTGGCCATTCAGATTGATCGGCGTTTGCGGGAGCGCAAACCTGCGCACCATCTGGCGGTGTTTTCTGAACAGAAACCTGAGTCTATGCAATGTGACAGGATTCTGACCAGAATTGAACGGCAAAATCATAGACGTCAGAATGGGTTGTGCTTCTACTGTGGTGATTCTGCTCATGTCATCTCAGATTGTTCTAAGCGCACAAAAAAGTTCGCTAAATCTGTCACCATTGGTACTGTACAGCCTAAATTCATTTTGTCTGTTACTTTGATTTGCTCTCTGTCATCCTACTCTGTTATGGCTTTTGTAGATTCAGGTGCTGCCCTGAATCTGATGGATTTATCATTTGCCAGGCGCTGTGGTTTTGTCTTGGAGCCTTTGCAGTTCCCTATTCCATTGAAGGAAATTGATGCTACACCATTGGCCAAGAATAAACCTCAATACTGGACTCAAGTGACCATGTGTATGACTCCTGCACATCAGGAGGTGATTTGCTTTCTTGTGTTATATAATTTGCATGACGTGGTCGTGTTGGGTCTGCCATGGCTGCAGGCTCATAATCCAGTCTTGGATTGGAAAGCAATGTCTGTGTTAAGCTGGGGTTGCCAGGGAATTCATCGCGATGCTCCTTTGGTATCAATTGCTTCCTCTACTCCTTCAGAAGTCCCTGAGTATTTGTCGGACTACCAGGATGTATTTGATGAGCCCAAATCCGGTGCCCTACCTCCTCATAGGGATTGTGATTGTGCTATAGATTTGATTCCTGGTATTAAGTTCCCTAAGGGACGACTGTTTAATTTGTCTGTGCCAGAACATGCCGCTATGCGGAGTTATGTAAAGGAGTCTTTGGAGAAGGGACATATTCGCCCGTCCTCGTCCCCTCTTGGTGCAGGATTCTTTTTTGTGGCCAAGAAGGATGGTTCTTTGAGACCCTGTATAGATTATCGTCTTCTAAATAAAATCATGGTCAAATTTCAGTACCCTTTGCCATTGTTGTCTGATCTTTTTGCTCGGATTAGGGGGTCTAGTTGGTTCACCAAGATAGATCTTCGTGGTGCGTATAATCTTGTGCGTATAAAGCAGGGCGATGAATGGAAAACAGCATTTAATACGCCCGAAGGCCATTTTGAGTTCTTGGTGATGCCTTTTGGACTTTCTAATGCCCCTTCTGTGTTTCAGTCCTTCATGCATGACATCTTCCGAGAATATCTGGATAAATTTATGATTGTGTATCTAGATGATATTTTGGTCTTTTCTGATGATTGGGAGTCTCATGTGAAGCAGGTCAGGATGGTATTTCAGGTCCTGCGTGCCAATGCCTTATTTGTGAAGGGCTCAAAATGTCTCTTCGGAGTCCAGAAGGTTTCCTTTTTGGGCTTTATTTTTTCTCCTTCTACTATTGAGATGGACCCAGTCAAGGTCCAGGCTATTCATTATTGGACTCAACCTACATCGGTTAAGAGTCTTCAGAAGTTCTTGGGTTTTGCTAATTTTTACCATCGCTTCATCGCTAATTTTTCTGGTGTGGTTAAGCCTTTGATGGATTTGACCAAGAAGGGTTCTGATGTGACTAACTGGTCTCCTGCGGCCGTGGAGGCCTTTCAGGAGCTGAAGCGCCGGTTTTCTTCGGCTCCAGTCTTATGTCAGCCAGATGTCTCTCTTCCCTTCCAGGTCGAGGTTGATGCTTCTGAGATTGGAGCAGGGGCTGTTTTGTCGCAGAGAAGCTCTGATGGCTCTGTGATGAAGCCATGTGCTTTCTTTTCAAGAAAATTTTTGCCTGCCGAGCGGAATTATGATGTTGGCAATCGGGAGTTGTTGGCAATGAAGTGGGCATTTGAGGAGTGGCGACATTGGCTAGAGGGAGCTAGGCATCGTGTGGTGGTCTTGACTGATCACAAAAATTTGATTTATCTCGAGTCTGCCAAACGGTTGAATCCTAGATAGGCTCGTTGGTCGTTGTTTTTCTCCCGTTTCGATTTCGTGGTCTCATACCTTCCTGGTTTGAAGAACGTGAAGGCTGATGCTCTTTCTAGGAGTTTTGTGCCTGACTCTCCTGGAGTTTCAGAGCCGGCTGGTATCCTCAGAGAGGGGGTGATTTTGTCTGCCATTTCCCCAGATTTGCGACGGGTGTTACAGGAATTTCAGGCGGATAGACCTGACCGTTGTCCACCAGAGAGACTGTTTGTCCCAGATAGATGGACCAGCAGAGTTATTTCCGAGGTTCATTCTTCGGTGTTGGCGGGTCATCCTGGGATTTTTGGTACCAGAGATTTGGTGGCTAGGTCCTTCTGGTGGCCTTCCTTGTCGCGGGATGTGCGTTCCTTTGTGCAGTCCTGTGGGATTTGTGCTCGGGCTAAGCCTTGCTGTTCTCGTGCCAGTGGATTGCTTTCGCCTTTGCCGGTTCCGAAGAGGCCTTGGACGCATATTTCCATGGATTTTATTTCGGATCTTCCAGTCTCTCAGAGAATGTCTGTCATCTGGGTGGTTTGTGATCGTTTTTCTAAAATGGTCCATTTGGTGCCCTTGCCTAAGTTGCCTTCCTCCTCCGATTTGGTTCCGCTGTTTTTTCAGAATGTGGTTCGTTTGCATGGCATCCCTGAAAACATTGTGTCTGACAGAGGATCCCAGTTTGTGTCCAGATTTTGGTGGTCCTTTTGTGCTAAGATGGGCATTGATTTGTCTTTTTCGTCGGCCTTCCATCCTCAGACGAATGGCCTAACCGAGCGAACTAATCAGACCTTGGAAACTTATTTAAGATGTTTTGTTTCTGCTGATCAGGATGACTGGGTGACTTTTTTGCCTTTGGCCGAGTTTGCCCTTAATAATCGGGCTAGTTCTGCTACTTTGGTTTCGCCTTTTTTTTGTAATTCTGGTTTTCATCCTCGTTTTTCCTTGGGTCAGGTTGAGCCTTCTGACTGTCCTGGGGTGGATTCTGTGGTGGACAGGTTGCAGCAGATTTGGAACCATGTGGTGGACAATTTGACGTTGTCACAAGAGAAGGCTCAGCGCTTTGCTAACCGCCTTCGCTGTGTGGGTCCCCGACTCCGTGTGGGGGATTTGGTATGGTTGTCTTCTCGTTATGTTCCTATGAAGGTTTCTTCTCCTAAGTTTAAGCCTCGTTTCATCGGTCCTTATAAAATTTTGGAAATCCTCAACCCTGTGTCATTTCGTTTGGACCTCCCAGCATCGTTTGCCATCCATAATGTGTTCCATAGGTCTTTGTTGCGGAGGTCTGTGGTGCCTGTGGTTCCTTCGGTTGATCCTCCTGCTCCGGTGCTGGTTGAGGGAGAATTGGAGTACGTGGTGGAGAAGATCTTGGATTCTTGTATTTCGAGATGGAGGCTTCAGTACTTGGTTAAGTGGAAGGGCTATGGTCAGGAGGATAATTCCTGGGTTGTCGCCTCTGATGTTCATGCGGCCGATTTGGTTTGTGCCTTCCATGTGGCTCGTCCTGATCGCCCTGGGGGCTCTGATGAGGGTTCGGTGACCCCTCCTCAAGGGGGAGGTACTGTTGTGAACTCTGTTCTCGGGCTCCCTCCTGTGGTCGTGAGTGGTACTGTGTGAGTTGTATCTTTGGGCTCCCTCTGGTGGCTCTTTTGTCATTCTGCGGGTCTGTGGCTGGGATCAGCTGCCTCGTCACCTGCTAGTCAGGTTTCCTATTTAACTCACCTGGACCTTCATTTGTTGCCTGCTGTCGTTGTATTCAGTGCTGTTCTGATCTCTCCTGACTTCATTCGTTATCAGTCTCTCCAAGAGAAGCTAAGTTTTTGCTCATTCATTTTTGCTCATCTGTGTTCAATATGTTTCTTAGTATATGATGAGTTCGGTCCAGCTTGCTAATATGTGATCTTCTCGCTTGCTGGTAGCTCTGGGGTGCAGAGTTTCTCCCCTCACATCGTTAGTTGGTGTGGGGGTTCTTGCATTCTCTGTGTGGATATTTTTGGATAGGGTTTTGTACTGACCGCACAGATTCTTTGCTATCTCTTTCTATTTAGTGATTAGCGGGCCTCCTTTGCTAAACCTGTTTTCATTACTACGTTTGTGCTTTCTCCTTTACTCACCGTTATTATTTGTGGGGGGCTGTTCAAAACTTTGGGGTTATTTCTCTGAGGCAAGTGAGGCTTTTATTTCTCTCTAGGGGTAGCCAGTTTCTCAGGCTGTGAAGAGACGTCTAGGATTTTTAGGTACATTCCACGGCTGCCTATAGTGTGTGCGGTTAGGATCAGGTTTGCGGTCAGTCTAGATACCACATCCCCAGAGCTCGTCCTATGTTCTCCTACTTAGCTGGTCAGATTTGTGATCCTAAGCCACTAAGGATCATAACAGTACTGTTATGATCCGGTGACCCTGAAGCCGCATGAGACTCTCTGGAGTAGGTGGTACCTGTACTGACCGCAATCCTAATACTGACACCGCACTAGAAGTGTCCGTGGGATGTTCCTAACATGGCCTAGACACCTCGACACAGCCGGAGGACTAAATACCCCTAAAGATGGAAAAGGGAAATACTATCTTGCCTCAGAGCAGACCCCCAAAGGAAAGGCAGCCCCCCACAAATATTGACTGTGAGTTTAAGAGGAAATACGTATACAGGCAGAAAAGACAATTTAGCAAAAGAGGCACTTCTAGCTGAATAGAGAAGGATAGTACAGAGTTCTAAGCGGTCAGTATTAAACTCTAGAAAAATCCACAGCAGAATATACTATAAACTACATCTAACTAAAGACATAGAGTGTATATCTGCAACTCCAGAGAAACCAGCATGACAGAAAAATCCAAACAAAGTCAAGCTGGACAAAAACACAATAGATTGCACTGCAAATAAAAGCACACTGCATGCGTGCTACAGAGAACAAAAACCAGACACTTATCTTAGCTGAAATGACAGCAGGCAAGAGGAGCCAGACAGAGATGCAATCCCTCCAAGATACAATGGACAACTGGCAGGGATAGAAGGCTCCTTCACACCTAAATACCCAATAGATCTGCAATAAGCAGAAGCACCTGCCCAGGCTTACAAGCCTGCTTTGAACACTCTAACTTCCAGGGACCACTGCACTACCACTAACAACCACCGGAGGGAGCCCAAGAGCAGAATTCACAACAGTACCCCCCCTTGAGGAGGGGTCACCAAACCCTCACCAGAACCTCCCGGCCGATCAGGATGAGCCAGATGAAAGGCCCGAACCAAATCAGCAGCATGGACATCAGAGGCAAAAACCCAAGAATTATCCTCCTGGCCATAACCCTTCCATTTGACAAGGTACTGAAGCTTCCGTCTCGAAAAACGAGAATCCAAAATCTTCTCAACCACATACTCCAACTCCCATCAACCAACACAGGAGCCGGAGGAACAACAGAGGGTAGAACGGTCACCACATATTTCCGCAATAAAGATCTGTGGAAAACATTATGGATGGAAAAAGATGCCGGAAGGGCCAAACGAAAGGACACCGGATTGATAATCTCAGAAATCCTATGAGGACCAATAAACCGAGGCTTAAACTTAGGGGAAGAAACCTTCATAGGAACATGACGGGAAGACAACCAGACCAAATCCCCAACCCGAAGTCGGGAACCAACACACCGACGATGATTAGCAAAATGTTGCGCCTCCTCCTGAGACAAGACCAAATTGTCCACCACATGAGCCCAAATCTGCCGCAACCTGTCCACCACAGAATCCACACCAGGACAATCAGAAGGCTCAACCTGCCCTGAAGAAAAACGAGCATGAAAACCAAAATTACAAAAGAAGGGCGAAACCAAGGTAGCAGAACTAGCCCGATTATTAAGGGCAAACTCGGCCAATGGCAAGAAAGCCACCCAATCATCCTGATCAGCAGACACGAAGTATCTCAAATAAGTTTCCAAAGCCTGATTAGTTCGCTCGGTTTGGCCATTTGTCTGAGGATGGAATGTGGAAGAAAAAGACAAATCAATGCCCAACCTAGCACAAAAGGCTCGCCAAAACCTAGAAACAAACTGGGAACCTCTGTCGGACACAATATTCTCTGGAATACCATGCAAACGAATCACATGCTGAAAAAACAATGGAACCAAATCAGAAGAGGAAGGCAACTTAGGCAAAGGCACCAAATGAACCATCTTAGAAAACCGGTCACAAACCACCCAGATAACCGACATCCTCTGGGAAACCGGAAGGTCTGAAATAAAATCCATAGAAATATGCGTCCAAGGCCTCTCAGGGACCAGCAAAGGCAAAAGCAACCCACTAGCGCGGGAACAACAAGGCTTGGCCCGCGCACAAGTCCCACAGGACTGCACAAAAGAACGCACATCCCATGACAAAGAAGGCCACCAAAAAGACCTACCAACCAAATCTCTGGTACCAAAAATACTAGTATGACCAGCCAACACAGAACAATGAACCTCCGAAATCACTCTACTAGTCCATTTATCAGGAACAAACAGTTTCCCCACTGGACAGCGGTCAGGTTTGTCATTCTGAAATTCCTGAAGAACCCGTCGCAAATCAGGGGAGATGGCAGAAAGGACCACCCCTTGCTTTAAAATGCCGACCGGTTCAAGGACCTCCGGAGAATCAGGCAAATAGCTCCTAGAGAGGGCATCCACCTTAATATTCTTAGAACCGGGAAGATACGAGACCACAAAATCAAAACGGGAGAAAAACAAAGACCATCGAGCCTGTCTAGGATTCAGCCGCTTGGCAGACTCGAGGTAAATCAGATTTTTATGATCGGTCAAGACCACAATACGGTGCTTGGCTCCCTCAAGCCAATGTCGCCATTCCTCAAACGCCCACTTCATAGCCAACAATTCCCGATTGCCGACATCATAATTACGTTCCGCAGGCGAAAACTTTCAGGAAAAGAAGGTACATGGTTTCATCAAGGAACCATCAGAATTCCTCTGAGACAAAACGGCCCCTGCCCCAATCTCGGAAGCGTCAACCTCCACCTGAAATGGAAGAGAAACATCTGGCTGACTCAACACCGGGGCAGAAGTAAATCGGCGAGACAGCCGCAGAGGACCAGTTCATCACATCAGCGCCCTTTTTCGTCAAATCGGTCAGGGGTTTAACCACACTAGAGAAGTTAGCAAAGAAACGGCGATAAAAATTAGCACAGCCCAAAAATTTCGGAAGACTCTTCACGGACGTGGGCTGAATCCAATCATGAATGGCCTGAACCTTAACCGGATCCATCTCTATAGATGAGGGAGAAAAAATAAAGCCCAAAAACGAAACCTTCTGGACTCCACAGAGACACTTAGACCCCTTCACAAATAAAGCATTATCACGAAGGATCTGAAATACCATCCTGACCTGTTTCACATGAGACTCCCAATCATCGGAAAAAATCAAAATGTCATCCAAATATACAATCATGAATTTATCAAGATAATTCCGGAAGATATCATGCATGAAGGACTGAAAAACAGATGGAGCATTAGAGAGCCCGAAAGGCATCACAAGGTATTCAAAATAGCCCTCGGGCGTATTAAACGCAGTTTTCCATTCGTCGCCCTGCTTAATACAAACAAGATTATATGCCCCACGAAGGTCAATCTTAGTAAACCAACTAGCCCCCTTAATCCTAGCAAACAAATCGGAAAGCAAAGGCAAAGGGTATTGAAATTTGACCGTGATCTTATTCAAGAGGCGATAATCTATACAGGGTCTCAAGGAGCACAGACAGGCACAGGCACAAACAGGTTGAAAAGTCAGCCCTTAGGAAACTTACAACCTGGAATCAAGTCAATAGCACAATCACAGTCCCTATGCGGTGGAAGGGAACTGGACTTGGGCTCATCGAACACATCCTGAAAATCAGACAAGAATTCTGGAATTTCAGAAGAGGGGGAAGAGGAGATTGACATCAAAGGAACGTCACCATGAACTCCCTGACAACCCCAACTAGTCACAGACATAGATTTCCAATCCAACACCGGATTATGTACCTGCAACCAAGGAAAACCCAGCACGATAGCATCGTGCAAATTATGCAACACCAGAAAGCGACAATCCTCCTGATGGGCTGGCGCCATGCACATGGTCACCTGTGTCCAAAACTGGGATTTATTTTTAGCCAAAGGTGTAGCATCAATGCCCCTTAAAGGAATACGGTTCTCCAAGGACTGCAAGGGGAAACCACAACGTCTAGCGAATTCAAAGTCCATTAAGTTCAAAGCGGCACCAGAATCTACAAACGCCATGACAGAAAATGACGACAATGAGCAAATCAATGTCACAAACAACAGAAATTTAGGCTGTACGGTACCGATGGTAACTGAACTAGCGATTCTCTTAGTACGCTTAGGGCAGACCGAAATGACATGAGAAGCATCTCCACAGTAAAAACACAACCCATTCTGACGTCTGAATCCCTGTCGTTCTGCTCCAGACAGAATCCTATCGCACTGCATAGGCTCGGGTATCTGCTCTGAGGACAAGGCCACAGCGCGCACAGTTCTGTGCTCACGCAGGCGCCGATCAATCTGAATGGCCAGAGACATAGAATCGCTCAGCCCAATAGGTGTGGGAAACCCCACCATAACATCTTTAACAGATTCAGAAAGACCCTTTCTGAAAATTGCCGCCAAAGCATCCTCATTCCATTTAGTCAGCACAGACCATTTTCTAAATTTCTGACAATACAATTCTGCCGCTTCTTGACCCTGAAACAGGGTCAACAAGATCTTCTCAGCATGAACCACAGAATTTGGTTCATCATATAATAACCCTAGAGCCTGAAAAAAGGCTTCTACATTGAGCAAGGCAGGATTCCCAGATTCCAGGGAAAATGCCCAATCCTGAGGATTGCCACGCAGCAGTGAGATGACAATTTTAACCTGCTGAATGGAATCACCAGAAGAACGAGGTCTCAGAGCAAAAAACAGTTTACAGTTATTTTTAAAACTCAAAAATGTAGACCTGTCCCCAAAAAACAAATCAGGAGTAGGAATCCTAGGCTCCAAAACCGGAGTCTGAACAATACACTCAGAAATACCCTGTACCCTAGCAGCAAGTTGTTCCACACGAGAAGCCAATCCCTGAACATCCATGCCAGCACACAGCCCCTCAGTCACCCAGAGAAAAAGAGGGAAGGAAAGACAAAACAGACTGCAGAAAAAAAAATGGCTCAGCACTTTTCTTCCCTTCTTCTGAGATGCATTTAACTTGTTGGCCAGTTGTACTGTTATGATCCGGTGACCCTGAAGCCGCATGAGACTATCTCTGGAGTAGGTGGTACCTGTACTGACTGCAATCCTAATACTGACACCGCAACTAGAAGTAGCCGTGGGATGTTCCTTACATGGCTGTTATGATTTTCCCAATGGCAGGGAAATCAAAATAACAACGGACTAGCTCTCGGGTGATGGGAACTAAAGTGACCGTGACCTGAACCTGACACGACACTGGAAGTAGCCGGGGAGTGTTTCCTACGATGCCCTAGACACCACGCGCCAGCCGGAGATCTAACTACCCCTATCAGAGGAATATACAGGCCTGCCTTACCTCCAGAGATGAACCCCAAAAGGAGATAGCAGCCCCCCACAGATATTGACGGTGAGTCAAGAGGAAAAGACATACGTAGGATGAACAGCAGATTTAGCACAGTGAGGTCCGCTTACTAGATAGCAGAAGTACAGGAAAGAGTCACTTCACGGTCAACTTCAAAACACTACTCAAAAACACCATCCTGAAATTACTTTAAAACTCCAGTGACAACTCATGCCACTGGAGTGGCAATTTCAGTCCACGAGAGCTTCCAGCTACAGAGAGTCACATTGCAAATAGCTGGACAAAAATAGCATAAACTAGAAACAAAATTCAACTTAGCTGAACAGGATCTTGAGGCAGGAGAATGCAACAGAATGCTACTGATACATTGTTGGCCGGCATCAGACCAGCAGCCAAGCAGCCTTAAATAGGAAACTCCCCTAATGGGTGTCAACAGGTGATCAAGGATAGAAGAAGGCAAATAAGTGGCACTACCATAAAACACCACCGGGGGAGCCCACAAACAGAATTCACAACAGTACCCCCCCCTTAAGGAGGGGGCACCGAACCCTCACCAGAACCACCAGGGCGATCTGGATGAGCACTATGAAATGCACGAACCAAATCAGGAGCATGAACATCAGATGCTGTCACCCAAGAATTATCCTCCTGACCATAGCCTTTCCACTTAACCAGATACTGAAGTTTCCGTCTGGAAACACGGGAGTCCAAGATCTTTTCCACCACATACTCCAACTCACCCTCAACCAGCACAGGAGCAGGAGGATCAGCAGACGGAACAACCGGCACCTCATACCTCCGCAACAATGACCGATGAAAAACATTATGAATAGTAAAAGATGCTGGGAGGTCCAAACGAAAGGACACAGGATTGAGAACCTCCAGAATCCTATAAGGGCCGATAAACCGAGGCTTAAACTTAGGAGACGAGACCTTCATAGGAACAAATCGAGAAGACAACCAAACCAGGTCCCCAACACAAAGACGAGGACCGACACGCCGATGACGATTAGTGAACTGTTGAGTCTTCTCCTGGGACAACTTCAGATTGTCCACAACCTGTCCCAAAATCTGATGCATTCTATCAACCACAGCATCTACTCCAGGACAATCCGAAGACTCCAATTGACCGGACGAAAAGCGAGGGTGAAACCCTGAATTACAAAAAAATGGAGAAACCAAAGTGGCAGAACTGGCCCGATTGTTAAGGGCAAACTCTGCCAATGGCAAAAAATCAAGCCAATCGTCCTGATCAGCGGACACAAAACACCTCAAGTAAGTCTCCAAGGTCTGATTAGTACGCTCAGTCTGGCCATTAGTCTGAGGATGGAATGCAGATGAAAAAGACAAGTCGATGCCCATCCTGGCACAGAACGCCCGCCAAAATCTAGACACAAACTGAGTACCCCTGTCAGACACTATATTCTCAGGAATACCATGCAAACGCACAACATTCTGAAAAAATAGAGGGACCAGCTCAGAGGAGGAGGGCAATTTGGGCAAAGGTACCAAGTGAACCATCTTGGAAAAACGGTCACACACCACCCAGATGACGGACATCCTACGAGAAACAGGAAGGTCAGAAATAAAGTCCATAGAGATGTGCGTCCAAGGCCTCTTAGGAATAGGCAAGGGCAACAACAACCCGCTGGCCCGGGAACAGCAGGGCTTAGCCCGAGCACAAACATCACAAGACTGCACAAAAATACGTACATCTCGAGACAAGGAAGGCCACCAGAAGGACCTAGACACCAGATCCCTGGTGCCAAAAATTCCAGGATGACCTGCCAACGCGGAAGAGTGAACCTCCGAAATAACTCTACTGGTCCAGTCATCAGGGACAAACAGTCTACCAGGCGGACAGCGATCAGGCCTATCCACCTGAAACTCCTGCAAAGAGCGCCGCAGGTCTGGGGAGACAGCTGACAATATCACCCCATCCTTCAGGATGCCAGTAGGTTCGGAATCACCAGGCGAGTCAGGCTCAAAACTCCTAGAGAGGGCATCCGCCCTCACATTCTTAGACCCAGGCAGATATGAAACCACAAAGTTAAATCGAGAGAAAAACAACGACCAGCGCGCCTGTCTAGGATTCAGACGCCTGGCTGACTCAAGATAAATTAGATTTTTGTGGTCAGTCAAGACCACCACCTGGTGTCTAGCACCCTCAAGCCAATGACGCCACTCCTCAAATGCCCACTTCATGGCCAAGAGCTCCCGATTTCCAACATCATAATTTCGCTCAGCGGGCGAAAACTTTCGAGAGAAAAACGCACATGGTCTCATCACTGAGCAGTCAGGACCTTTCTGCGACAAAACTGCACCTGCTCCGATCTCGGAAGCATCTACTTCAACCTGGAACGGGAGCGAAACATCAGGCTGGCGCAACACAGGAGCAGAAGAAAAGCGGCGCTTAAGCTCCCGAAAGGCCTCCACAGCCGCAGAGGACCAATTAGCAACATCAGCACCCTTCTTGGTCAAATCAGTCAAAGGTTTAGCAATGGCAGAAAAACCCGCTATGAATCGGCGATAGAAATTAGCAAATCCCAAGAATTTCTGAAGACTCTTTAGAGAAGTAGGTTGTACCCAATCACAAATAGCCTGAACCTTAACAGGGTCCATCTCCATAGATGAAGGGGAAAAAATATATCCCAAAAAGGAAATTCTCTGAACCCCAAAAATACACTTTGAGCCCTTCACAAATAGAGAATTAGCTCGTAAAACCTGAAAAACTCTCCTGACCTGTTGAACATGAGATTCCCAGTCCTCCGAAAAAATCAAAATATCATCCAAATACACAATCATAAATTTATCCAGATATTCACGGAAAATATCGTGCATAAAGGACTGAAAAACGGAAGGGGCATTCGCGAGACCGAAAGGCATTACCAAATACTCAAAATGGCCTTCAGGCGTATTAAATGCGGTCTTCCACTCATCCCCCTGCTTAATCCGCACCAAATTATACGCACCACGTAGATCGATCTTAGTGAACCACTTCGCCCCCTTTATGCGAGCAAAAAGATCAGTCAGTAAAGGTAACGGGTACTGGTATTTAACTGTAATCTTATTCAGAAGTCGATAGTCGATACAAGGTCTCAATGAACCATCCTTTTTACCCACAAAGAAAAACCCTGCCCCCAGTGGAGACAAAGAGGGGCGAATATGACCCTTTTCCAAAGATTCTCTGATATACTCCCGCATAGCAGTATGTTCAGGTACAGACAAATTAAACAAGCGACCCTTAGGAAATTTACTACCGGGAATCAACTCAATAGCGCAGTCACACTCTCTGTGAGGGGGGAGAGAATCAGTTTTAGGCTCCTGAAAGACATCATAAAAATCTGACAGAAATGCTGGGATCTCAGAGGGAGTAGATGAAGAAATGGGAACCAAAGGTGCATCCCCATGAATCCCCTGACATCCCCAGCTCAGCACAGACATTGATCTCCAGTCCAAGACTGGATTATGAATTTGTAACCATGGTAATCCAAGTACTAATACGTCATGTAGATTATATAACACAAGGAAACGAATAATCTCCTGATGGTCTGGGGAAAGATGCATAGTCACTTGTGTCCAATATTGTGGTTTATTGCTAGCCAAAGGTGTAGAATCAATACCCTTTAAGGGAATAGAAACCTCCAGAGGCTCTAAATCAAACCCACAACGCTTGGCAAAGGACCAATCCATGAGACTCAGAGCGGCGCCAGAATCCACATAAGCATGTGATAGAAATATATATATCATGTAGATCTCACTTGCATGTATACTCCTCTATAATCAAATATATACTTATATGCTCACAGCTAATATATATATTATAATCAATGGTTTAAAATGGCTGACAAACTGATATAAGCCAGACAGATTATATGGGGTTTTCCACCCCTAAAAGCAGAAGAGAGTCAGATGTTTGGTGACTGCTGGTCAGGTGTCTCCACTTTGTCCTAGACAGAGAACTCGAGTTTAGTTGCTTGATCAGCAGTCATATGAGCATTAATCACAATATTCCATATATGTTTAGATGACCAATGACAGAGGAGCTAGACAATATGATAATTAACTAACCACCCCTGACAACCCCTAACCACTCCTTTCTATGTGAAAATATAAAACTATGTATGTACAATAAAGTATCAGTATTGATGGAATGTCGTTCTGTCACAGTTGTGTACAGTCCATTCTTGATGAGCGCTCAAAATACTCAGTCTAATTGGGAGCGGCCACAGCACACACAGGGATATATTTATCCAACCCTAATATTTCCATAACAGAATGGCGCCCAACAGCGAGGCACGGATGAAAGCACGGGATCCTTCTAACCGGAGATACGGAAGTGTAGCGGTGGCCTTGGCACAGGGGCAGGAGACTGCGCAGCTCCATAAGTAAGGTAAGAAAATGTTATCATCTTACCTGAAAGTCCCCTGTGCCCAGTCCTTGTCTATGCCTCTTGCCGGTAAGATGTGGTCACAAATTCCCAGGTAGTGTAAAAAATCCGTAGCCACGAATCCACCCTGGGAGGTGTCTGCTGTGGACCGTGTATGTGTTTGTGTAAAATCCGAGAGAGGAAGGAAAAAGTGACTTTTGTTTGTGGTTGCTGGGAAACAGACCGCAGGAGGTCAAATCGCTCGAAAAGTTATTGCAGGATTCCCGTGCATAGGAGAGACAGGAGGTCTCGGGACAGGTAGTCCCATGTTCCAGGCACGGGTAGTGATAACTTAGAGGGGCTACTGCAGATTCCCGTAGCCGGCGGCCAGTCAGGACGACCGGAGCGGAGGGTGGTAGAACCCGGCATATGCGTGCCAGTGCGATTGGCAGTAGTCTGTTCCCAGCGCAACCTGCATGTGTCACAGAATAAAAAAGGGCATCTCTCGGATTGTCTATCTGTGTCTGTTTGTGTCATGTACTATTGCCGCTTTAAGAAGCAGAAATAGTTCTCTTAAACTTCCTCTTTTTTCAGCTGAAGCGGAGATATGCATTGTAAATCACACTGTCATATCTGTTTTTTTCTTTTTCTTTTGCAATGCTGGCTATGTGTAGCTTTTTGTGAAGAATTTAAATTGTATCTATCATTTTTGATGTGACATAAGTGTTTTCAGAAACGTGATTTTAGTGACATTTGATATTATTGCAATGGCATACGGAATAAAGAGGAAAGCCGTTTTAATTTTTAATTTTTTTTACTCTCTTAAAGGGTCTTTCTTTTTGCGGCATTTTAAAGTTTTTTAATTAAGTTTTCCTCAATCTTCAATCTCTTTACCTTTTTATTTTTTATATATATATATTTTTGAAAAAAGTTTTTTTTTTCTTTACTATTGTATCAAAATTTTGAGTTTTTGGTTGTGAACTGAGTTTTTGACGGTTTTTCTTATCGTTTTGGGTTTTTCTTAGAGTTTTATATACTCATTTTTAGAAGTTTTTTCTTTTTCTTAGTACTGTTTTTTTCATTTTTGTGTGTTTTTCATTTTTTGCTTTTGCCATGGGGAATAAAGTGGCCAAGCAACAGGAAAGTCTTTTTACTTCCTGATGAGAAAACAGCCCCTAGATAGTGGCAGAATACGAAGGTGTTAAGTATGTGAAGATTTTTGGAAGGTATAAAGTACGTGAAATTCATTAGAATGGCAGACTTCAAGCTGCGGAGTGGCATGACGTAGAAAGGAAAATAGGGGAAGTTAGCTGATGTTAGATTGCTGAATACTAATACATGGTATGAAGTGGCAGCAGAGCTTACATCGTTTAGATGGTACAGAAAGTTATGTGAGCAAACCAGGAAGTGATTTTTGTGGGTATGAGACGGGAGAATCTGCGCAGTCTGCTTTTAGCAGAATCCATGGCTTAGGTAGTTTTTTTTGCACAGTATGTGGTGCGCCCCGTCTCTCCCTACAGGGAGAAGGCATAATTGCTCCTCTCTATTATTCTTGTTGTTCTCCTCTATCCTCTTTCTTTTTTCTCTGTCAGTCTTTTTCTCTCCGCATTCTCTCTCCTTTCTCTCTTCTCTCTCTCCACATTCTCTCTCTCTCTCTCTCTCTCTCTCTCCCTTCCTACTATTACTTTGTCTCACTCCTCAACCCCTCCCCCTTCTTCTTCCTCTTTTTTCCTCCGTGTTGCCGGCTGGGCCAACGCCCAATTCAAACAATATGGTGCTTACAGCACAAGGTGTCCCTGGCACAGTCCAGCCATTGCCAGTTGTGATATCGGGGAAAGAAGGTGAAAGCCCCCCCTACAGTGGGCAGCCCCAGACATATCAGGCAGCAGTCAGCTCAGCCCTGGGTGCAGAGGGGGGAGGAATGATATCAGAACGAGCTCACTGACAGATCCTCCGTTACCTCATTTCACAGTCAACAATATTGTAACCCTTAAGGTTTTACATGAACATTGATATCACCATGTATTGATAATGTACAGCTTCAGCACCGGTCAGAGCTGCCTACATCCACATTCACACCAACATGAAACTATAAGCCTAATCCATCATAGCTTCAGCAAGGGGGGAGACATCCTCACATAAAAAAGCAACTTCTAAGTCCAAAATCAGTCAGTGTACGACCCCAGTACAAGCTATCACAACTATTCCTCTGATGAAGATGAAGAGGGAACACCATACATGCTGTCTAGTACTAGAAAAGAAACCCACAGGCACCAAGAATGCAGGGGCAGATAGAGGCACCGCCATTACACTATGTGCACTGCACTTCAAGTCAGGTGACAATTTTCCAGACCCAGGGATGCATCCCATGCCATTTTACCGAAGAGAGTAGCAGAAGCAGCAAACATATGCAGCCAGCTGGAATGATCTCTGGGCCATGAATGAAAATAGAAGCAGGTGACGCACTCTGGCCAATCATGAAGGAACAATTCAAACTTCCAGCAGAATCAGATGTACACGCTTGGGAGTCAGGGCCACAGCTAATTGAACAACTCAGAGAAGTGGGCCAAAGGCAGATTGGCAGGAGAAGCCATGACATGAGCCAAGATAAGACAGAGTCTGTAAAGAAGTTTCAGTGCAGAGTAATGCAAGTATTCCAAGACTTGGGCTTCACCATTGATGACCAGATACACAGGCCTTTGTGCATGGACTGAGACAGCCAATCAGGAAACCACTGATAGTGGCTAGGCCTAGGAACAGGTCAATAGCAGTGGACTGACCCAGAAAAAATGTTTTATGTGCGCCTAGGAGACTGTCTATTGCCGATTGTCACCAAAACTGCCACCATTATAGCACCACAAAGAGCGCGAAGAAGGAAACGGGTGCCGTGCTGCTGAGAACGCTCGAAGGGGAGCCAGAGGTGAAGACGCTGCAAAGTGCCGACCAACACACCACCAGAAGAACCGCTGCAGACTCCAGAGAGGAGACACCGACCTCAATAAGGTTAGCAAAGGGGAGAAGCTATGTCGGAGCAGGAGGAAGAAGTGATGGCAGATGCAGCCACAGCCCCTGTAACGCCCCAAGACCTTGGGTTGGATGCAGCCGCCGGTCTCATGGCACCCCCGGGCCTCGCCACGAATGCACCTGCAGGCCCTGTCTTACCACCGCAGCTTCAATCAGCAGGCCGGACCCCGCTGCCGCTACAGTACCCATCATGCCGTTGTCCACAGTAGCCAAAGGGATTGAGTCCCAACCAGGGGTGCAGAAGACAGCCCCTCTCATGGTGACTACTAACCTGGAAGTGCAACCACCCTACAAAGACAGAAGAAGTGTCAAGTGTTACATCTGTGGCAAGTTTGGCCATTTCCAGAACCAGTGCAAAGCACTCACGCCCCCGAAGAGACTGGACTCATGCAACCCAAGAGTTGGTCCAGAGAAACAGGTCAAGGAGGAAGTGCAGAAAGCAGTGAAGTACCCCGTCCATAGGACAAAGGCAAGCAAGCCAGGCCCGCAAGACACTATGCTCCTGACATGTAAAACTTCATCTGCAAGACCAATACCTCAAATTACCCTTAAAGTGGATGGCGTTGTCAGATCCAAAGTGGTGCAGCCAGAAGTGTGATGACACATGTGGAACTCACTGATCCCACCTGCCTATCAGAATCCTCTGTGTCTCGCATGGGCATTGATGGTCAAGTCAGACATTCTCAGCTTACAAAGCCACTGAGCGTGTGCACTCAGCCAGGACACTCTATCCTGTCCCAGTTTGTGGTGTAAAGGACCTGCCACTCAACGTACTGGGAGCGAACCTACTGCAGAAGCTGAAGGCAACCACAGTGTTCCAGGGAGATGGGACAGTGACACTTTCTTCATCCCTGACCCAAGAAGAGTCATGCTGGCGGCCCTACAAGAACATTAAGCAACCAATGAGGCCTACTCAAGGAGGTACTGGACGTAGTACCAGAAAGTCTATGGTCTAAGGGACCCCAGCACGTGAGAAAACCTCAAGTTGCCCCAGTACGGGTGTCACTCAAGACAGATACCCCGTACCCTCGTAAGGCCCAGGCCAGGCCTAGAGTCAAGCTGCCTCTTACCGACTGAAGGTCTACCTGGAAATAGGAATCATTGTTCCTCGCAAATCGCCTTGCAATACCCCGCTTTTCCCCGTCAAGAAAAAGACTGTAAAAGGAGAGCCAGCCAAGTTCAGAATGGTATATAACCTGAGAGCTGTGAATGACACTACAGTGTTTGAAACTGCAATTATGCCGAATCCGCACACTCTGCTCTCGAATGTGCCTGCCACAGCAAAAGTGTTCACAGTGAACAACCTGGCTAATGTTTTCTCCAGTGTTCCCCCTTCACCCGGATGACCAGTTCCTGTTTGCCTTAATGCACCAGGGGGGACACCACACATGGACAGTGATGCCACAGTGGGCCCAGAACAGCCCTTCACAGTTCACCAAAGCAATGTCCACAGTTCTCACCAACTGAGTCACAGAACAAGCAGAAGTAACCCTGCTACAATACATGGACAATCTACTCCTTTGTGCAGTTGACTTTGACACGTGTAAAGCCCATTCCTTGTATCTCCTACTCTACCTGGCGGAGCAGCACTGCAAGATCTCAAAGAACGAAGTCCAGTGGTGTCTGAAGCAAGTTACGTTCCAGAGACACTGTATTGCTCACCAGGCGAAACACCTGACAGATGACCGGAAGACCACAGTGGAGAAGATGGTCCCTCCGACAACTCCAAAGGTGCTACAGGCCTTCCTTGGTCTAGTTTCATATTGCAGAGCCTGGATCCCTGATGCTTCCGTCCTAATGCAGCCTCTGTGTGAATACGTCAGTGTGACCCCGTTCCTCCAGACAGATGTGGCCTTCAGTTCGTTCAAGAAGTTAAAAGGCTCTGTAGTCTCAGCGCCAGCACTAGGCCTATCTGACTACAAGAAGCCATTCCGTCTCTACTTGATGAGAAGAGAAGGCCTTGCTACTGGAGTCCTGACACAGCTTCAGGGGGGAAAGCAGAGACTTTCGGACTACTTTTCAGCTTGCCTGGATCCAGTTGCAAGGGGAGCCTCTTCCTCCCGCATGAGAGCAGCAGTTGCAGCACACGCCCTCCTGGACAGGACTACTGACATCAGTGGTAAAACCATGGGAAATCCTGGCTCTGCATGACATCTCAGCAATCCTCAACCAAACCCAGCCAAAACATCTCTCCACCGCCAGGCATCTTCGCCTCCAGTGCTCTCTACTCCTGCCCGAAAATGTCACCATCTCCAGATGCACAGTCCTCAACCCGTCCACTCTACTCCCACTCCCAAGGGGGGATACAGATACGGATCCTCAGATAAAAAGTCTGATCAAAATCTGCATGATACCTTCTGCAGGGATCTGAATTTGCTCCGGACGGATGAGCATGATTGCTTCAGCATCATGTAACAGGAAACAGCAGGACTACCCAAGGTGGCAGAAGAGCCACTGACCAACCCAGAGTTGATCCTCTATGTGGATGGCTCCAGATTTGCAGATGATGAAGGAAGATTCCACACGGGAGGTGCAGCGACCAGCAATCAAGAGATCCTGTGGTCCAGAAGTCTGCCGCCCAGTCTGTCAGCCCAGGAAGCAGAACTGATAGCGCTGATGAAGGCCTACCAGATGGCAGAAGACAAGACTGAGAAAATGTATACCGATTCAAGGTACTTGCATGGCATAGCACACGACTTCGGACCCATCTGGGCTGCAAGGGACTTCATAACAGCCAGCGGAACAACCGTGAAGCATCAATGGAGCCATTAAGGACCTGCTGAACACACTTCAACTTCCAAAAGTGGTGACAATGCTAAAAGTCAAAGCGCATGGAAAACTGAACACAGTAGGGGCACGAGGCAACAACATGGCGGATATGGCAGCCAAAGAAACAGTCAAGGGAAGACAATATGGACAAGTGGAAGAGGTCGTAGAGCCGGACGGCTACTACAGGACGGCTGAAGACAGGAAACCTGACAAGATGACATCCTGGGATCTGCTCAAAAAAGTTGCAAGAGCAAGCCCCAAAGGACAAGAAGGAATGCTGGATGCAGAAGTGAGCAACACATGAAGAAGGAAGGGTATACTAAATGGACTACAAACCCTGTTTACCCCGAAGCATGTACCATATGGTGGTCCAGTGGGCACATGGGCCCACACACAGATTAAAGACACAGATGAATGATCCGATTGGTGCTTACTGGTTCGCTCCAGAAATCTCCACCCTAACAGCCAAGTTCATAAACAGCTGTCTGACCTGTGGCAAATGCAACCCTGGAAGAATGAAAAAAGTTCCCACACATCGTCTTGCCAGACCACTGTACCCCTTCCAGAGGATCCAGATAGACCACATCCAGATGCCGCCAAGTGGAGGATTCGAATATGTCCTTGTGGTCGTGGACGTGTTCTCAGGATGGCCAGAAGCTTTCCCAGTGAAGAACCAGTCAGCAAAGACTACTGCAAAGAAGCTACTCTCAGAGACGAGATATGCAGCTATGGGGTCCCAGAAGTGATAGAGAGTGACCAGGGACCCGCATTCACAGCAAATCTCACACGAGAGATCTAGTCAGCAGTAGGGTCAGACTTAGGCCTACACACTCCCAATCACACTACTCAGTGTTAGGCACACTCCCAGAGGCCCAGAAAAGCTGTCACCATATGAAATTTTGTTTGTGTCTAGTCCCAGGTTAGGGGTATCCTTTCCCTTAGCAGCTGATTATGCAATATGATACTTTGTCTGCTTATGTAATTGAAATCACCAAGAAACTTGCTAACATCCATTCTCGAGTTTTTTTCTTCATTGCCAGATCCAGATTCAGTGTCCGGTATGCACTCCTAGAAGCCAGGAGACTGGGTGTTGGTGAAAAAGCTTGTAAGGAGAACACCACTCGATCCCAGATTTGATGGTCCTGCTCAAGTGCTGCTGATGACACCAAACTCTGTGAAACTGGATGGAAGACCCACTTGGATCCACTCATCGCATGGCAAGAAAGCTCCCCTACCAGAAGATGACACCCAAGCCAGAATGATGTCGTGGATGCCCTGCCTGACCGAAGAGATGACTTACCTGATAAAGACTGCACATCGCTCACTACACATGCTATTGACTAAGAGACTGATTGCAACGAACCCCCGTTAGGGACAGATCTCCTGACCGCCCATTTGCGAAAAGTCTGTATGGAGTGGGGCACAGGCGTTAGGCTTGTGTCAGTTCGCCAACAGCACAAAAGAGTTGCAGCGCTTTGGGACAGGAGGCTAGGATTAGGGCAAGTGATATCTAAGGGGGGCTTGTGATAGAAATATATATATCATGTAGATCTCACTTGCATGTATACTCCTCTATAATCAAATATATACTTATATGCTCACAGCTAATATATATATTATAATCAATGGTTTAAAATGGCTGACAAACTGATATAAGCCAGACAGATTATATGGGGTTTTCCACCCCTAAAAGCAGAAGAGAGTCAGATGTTTGGTGACTGCTGGTCAGGTGTCTCCACTTTGTCCTAGACAGAGAACTCGAGTTTAGTTGCTTGATCAGCAGTCATATGAGCATTAATCACAATATTCCATATATGTTTAGATGACCAATGACAGAGGAGCTAGACAATATGATAATTAACTAACCACCCCTGACAACCCCTAACCACTCCTTTCTATGTGAAAATATAAAACTATGTATGTACAATAAAGTATCAGTATTGATGGAATGTCGTTCTGTCACAGTTGTGTACAGTCCATTCTTGATGAGCGCTCAAAATACTCAGTCTAATTGGGAGCGGCCACAGCACACACAGGGATATATTTATCCAACCCTAATATTTCCATAACAAGCATCCACAGTAACAGATGATAAAGTACAAATCAATGTCACGGACAAAAGAAATTTAGACTGCAAGGTACCCATAGAAAAAGATTTATCAACCTTTTTATCAACCTTCTTTATGCGTTTAGAGCATGCTGATATAACATGAGCTGGATCTCCACAATAGAAGCACAACCCATTTTTGCGCCTGTAATTCTGTCGTTCGCCTCTAGACAATACACTATCGCATTGCATATGCTCTGGTGCCTTTTCGGAGGTCACCGCCAAATGATGCACAGGTTTTTGCTCAGAAGATACCGCCATATGGTGCACAGGTTTTTGCTCAGAAGATACCGCCATATGGTGCACAGATTTTTGCTCAGAAGATACCGCCATATGGTGCACAGATTTGCGCTCCCGTAAACGCCGATCAATCTGGATAGCCAATTTCATGGCATCATTCAGACCTGTAGGCACAGGGAACCCCACCATGACATCCTTCACGGCATCAGAGAGACCTTCTCTGAAATTAGCTGCTAGAGCGCACTCATTCCATTTAGTAAGCACCGACCATTTACGAAATTTTTGGCAGTATATCTCAGCTTCATCTTGCCCTTGGGAAAGAGCTATCAAGGCTTTCTCAGCCAAAATCTCTAAATTAGGTTCTTCATAAAGCAACCCCAAAGCCAGAAAAAACGCATCTACATTTAATAACGCAGGATCCCCTGGCGACAATGCAAATGCCCAACTTTGTGGGTCACCCCGCAATAGAGAAATAACAATTTTAACTTGTTGCGCAGGATCACCAGCAGAGTGAGATTTCAGAGACAAAAACAATTTACAATTCTCTCTGAAATTCAAAAAACGGGATCTGTCTCCGGTAAAAAATTCAGGCATAGGGATCTTAGGTTCAGACATTGGAGCACGTATAACAAAATCTTGTAAGTTCTGGACCTTTGTAGCCAGGTTATTCAGACCTGCAACCAAACTCTGTGGATCCATGATTCAAACAGGTGTAACCAAAGCCATTCAGAGATTAAGAGGAGAGGAGAAGAGAAAAAAAAAGGCTGAAGACTGCAGTTTAAGCAAGGAGTACAAATAAGCACTAAGGTGCACTTTCCAAACACAGAAGGAAAAAAAAACCTTTTCATATCCTTTCCTGCTTTAGTGCATAGTTTTAACACATGTGGGCCGGCCAAACTGTTATGATTTTCCCAATGGCAGGGAAATCAAAATAACAACGGACTAGCTCTCGGGTGATGGGAACTAAAGTGACCGTGACCTGAACCTGACACGACACTGGAAGTAGCCGGGGAGTGTTTCCTACGATGCCCTAGACACCACGCGCCAGCCGGAGATCTAACTACCCCTATCAGAGGAATATACAGGCCTGCCTTACCTCCAGAGATGAACCCCAAAAGGAGATAGCAGCCCCCCACAGATATTGACGGTGAGTCAAGAGGAAAAGACATACGTAGGATGAACAGCAGATTTAGCACAGTGAGGTCCGCTTACTAGATAGCAGAAGTACAGGAAAGAGTCACTTCACGGTCAACTTCAAAACACTACTCAAAAACACCATCCTGAAATTACTTTAAAACTCCAGTGACAACTCATGCTACTGGAGTGGCAATTCCAGTCCACGAGAGCTTCCAGCTACAGAGAGTAACATTGCAAATAGCTGGACAAAAATAGAATAAACTAGAAACAAAATTCAACTTAGCTGAACAGGATCTTGAGGCAGGAGAATGCAACAGAATGCTACTGATACATTGTTGGCCGGCATCAGACCAGCAGCCATGCAGCCTTAAATAGGAAACTCCCCTAATGGGTGTCAACAGGTGATCAAGGATAGAAGAAGGCAAATAAGTGGCACTACCATAAAACACCACCGGGGGAGCCCACAAACAGAATTCACAACACATGGCCTAGACACCTCGACACAGCCGGAGGACTAAATACCCCTAAAGATGGAAAAGGGAAATACTATCTTGCCTCAGAGCAGACCCCCAAAGGAAAGCCAGCCCCCCACAAATATTGACTGTGAGTTTAAGAGGAAATATGTACACAGGCAGAAAAGACAGAATTTAGCAAAAGAGGCACTTCTAGCTGAATAGAGAAGGATAGTACAGAGTTCTAAGCGGTCAGTATTAAACTCTAGAAAAATCCACAGCAGAATATACTATAAACTACATCTAACTAAAGACATAGAGTGTATATCTGCAACTCCAGAGAAACCAGCATGACAGAAAAATCCAAACAAAGTCAAGCTGGACAAAAACACAATAGATTGCACTGGAAATAAAAGCACACTGCATGCGTGCTACAGAGAACAAAAAACAGACACTTATCTTAGCTGAAATGACAGCAGGCAAAAGGAGCCAGACAGAGATGCAATCCCTCCAAGATACAATGGACAACTGGCAGGGATAGAAGGCTCCTTCACACCTAAATACCTAATAGATCTGCAATAAGCAGAAGCACCTGCCCAGGCTTACAAGCCTGCTTTGAACACTCTAATTTCCAGAGACCACTGCACTACCACTAACAACCACCGGAGGGAGCCCAAGAGCAGAATTCACAACAGGGTACCAACAATTTTTTCTGGACTATAGTTAGAGTCTTTTGTGAAATTATGTCCAATTTACCTTTTTTTCTCTGTTTTTTGTGTTGTTTGAATACATACAAAAAGAATAAACATGCATAAAAAAAGTGTAATTGCAATAATTTTTTGGGAGAAATACTTCTTTTTCTGGAACAATGTCAAGGGTGCTGACACCTTCGGCCATGACTATATGTATGTTACGGGGGGAAGGATTTGTTTGTCCATATCGTTCTACCATGATGCAATAATTATTTATCTATAAATTACATGGGTATAAATGAAAATGTTTCAATTTCTTTAGCATTTTCATATTATTCAGTCAACTGGGGGGAAAGCTGACCAAAGTGGATTTGTGTTGGATCTGCTGAGAGAGTCAGGCAAGAATCTCTCTCTGGGAACAGACTGCACAGGTTGTGGGCTCCAAAATGCAAGGATCACTGATTGCTATGCACGATAGCTGTTGTGTTTGACCAAATTGGGACTAGCTCAGCCAGGGTCTATTCTGTTTAGGTAGCTACTGGACATGGCTATGGATATATGTTTATGATGTTGTTTGGTGTTTTGCAACCTGTACAAGTAAATGTCACATTATTTTAGCAAAAGAATCCAGTGCCTGTGTGAACACTACCTGAGAACGTGCACCCCTACGATATAGGTATATATACCGGAATATAGTGTGTGCATAACAATGTGCAGTGTGTGATGTGTACATGTATATGTGCAGAGTGTATACTGTATAAATACTGTATATATTTAGATATATAGACACATGCATGCTGATAAATTTCTAGGTTTGAATTTATTGTGAATGCATTTAGAATTTCAGAACAAAGCCAAAAACGAAAAAGAATTAGCAGATTAGATAAAGTGGAAAAGTGCCAGAAATGTGTTTTGGGGTATAATTAAACTTTCATGGGGATTTGCGCCAAAGTCTGTGTGAAACCCACCCACAATCTGTCTATCAATTGTTTCCAGTGTGAGAGGTTTCCATGTGGTATCAGGTAGGGATGCTAAGTGGTGTTAATCCATCTGCTGACCCCATGCAGGTCACACTGTTGATCCTCAAGTAAAATCCAATGAACGGCTTTGGATTTCTTCCTGGTTCCACTGCATATACCCATCAGATTTTTCCACTGGAGAATCCACAGTGTGATCATTGCCTAACAATTTATGAATATGCTCAGATATGGCAGATTTGTTACAGATTTTTGGACTGATTTTACAGTACTTGACAATACATTTTTATAAAACCCAATTCACATACACCACAAAAAATAGTTGCTTTCTAAGCATGGTGCAGATTTTCAAATCCACAGGTGTGACCACGTGTTTGCAGACACTACTCCATTCACCTTGTCCCAGACTTGTGGGATGTATTCTAGGGCAGCAGCAGCTGTACAAATAACCCTGCTCATATCCTTCTCCATCATTTTGAGAACAGGAGATCTGTGCAGCCTGTTAGAGAAGGTGAATTAACATGTGCAGCAGAAGAACGTGCAATGCTTAAATATTAATGACCGCCACAAATTCATGTCTCCAACACATTTGTCAAAATTAGGAAAAAGTAGTCAAACTATTTAACATAAGTGGGTTAAAAATGCTAAATGTTTGGCAAAGCCTTCAATGTACTATATATCACGTTGTAACTTTATTTGTAGGACAGATGGACCGATGGATATTCATTATTTTACTGATTACTGACCTTTACACAAAACACACCGGCGTGTAAAAGCCAAAGATAGGTGTACATGCAATTTACTAGAATAATGGAAAACATTTTAAAAGTGCAAATACAAAGGTGCAGTGGAGCATAGCAGCCAAAGCGACATTTGCCTCTATTGCGTAAACCATATTATACCAATCACAGGTAATTCCCATCATACTGAAAACGGTAATTGTATTGTCACATTTAACTCCGTATTAGTGAATAACTCGCAATGTGACATCGAACACTTATTCCATTATAATCCCGCTCTACACAATGAAAAAATTAACGCAATATGAAAATATGTGCTGTGCTTCGGATACGCTATTACATACATTATTCTACGCTGTATGTACTCTGCCTGAATACAGATAAGACTGAGCACAGTACATTATATAGAGGATGCTGAAATGGGCAGTGTAAGGGCTTGTTCAGATGAGCTTGTTATGTTCATGGACACAATGGGCTGCAGACATATCAGACACAAACCAACCAATATAAACCTATGAAAATCAAATGGTTACCTTTGACAATTATGACGCATGTATATTAATTCTACTAGCCATCAGTGGCAATACATAAAGCGTCTACAATCATGGAAAACATATACGTGTTCAACGCTATATACGTGGAATCATATAAAGGAAAATGCGTATACTAAACAATTAACAAAAACAATCTTTATTATAAATAAAACACAAGGGATATAGTCCCCATCACATACACAATACAAGAGAAAGAAACACACACCTGGAAACCATATGTGTGTAGCATTGGTGAGCCAACAAAGATGAGTGGCACCCCTCTGAGCGTATATAAATATCAAAAGTGAAAAAAGAGCTGGAACTTAACTAACACGTGTTAAATCTAGGTAATGGTGGCCAAACCAATAATAATATAATATAGGTAATAGCTAGAGTCAGACCATCCCAACATCTGATATAATATTAGGGCCACTGTGACAAAAGAGTCACTAGATACCAACACGCAAGATGGCAATAGTAAGATGGACATATAAACCAGACAATAGTGGAAATACCTTACCCAAACACTCAGAGGATGGTGCCACGACCCCTACGATGCTCCCGGTGTTACTTTTTTTGTTATGCGCTACTCCGTACTCAATTCATACTATTATGCTCAGAACATCCTCTGTATATGATCCGGCGTTCAGTCGTTCTGCTTGTCACGCAGGCGCGCTGGGGCTCCGGGGGCGTGGCTGTGGATGGCGTTGTCTGCCGGCGGTGGGAGTTTCGCTGGGCGGGGTTTCCTTCCACGAACGGCCGCGTGGTTGGTCTCCCGCTCCCGGCGCGCCGCCTATCGCTAGAGACGTGCACGTCTATCATGCCGGTCTCTGTAGCATCAGCGTCGCAGGCGATTTGACTCAGGTCACTTCCGGTCAGACGGAACTACGATTCCCGGCACTCATTTGTGCAGACACCATGTGACAAATCGTCTGCTTCCTAATCGCCATATGATTGGTTCTCCCCAGCATTTAAGGTGTGATTTTGAAACATGATGCCACTCCCCCTGACGAAGGCACGCCGCCAAAACGCGCGTAGGGGTCGTGGCACCATCCTCTGAGTGTTTGGGTAAGGTATTTCCACTATTGTCTGGTTTATATGTCCATCTTACTATTGCCATCTTGCGTGTTGGTATCTAGTGACTCTTTTGTCACAGTGGCCCTAATATTATATCAGATGTTGGGATGGTCTGACTCTAGCTATTACCTATATTATATTATTATTGGTTTGGCCACCATTACCTAGATTTAACACGTGTTAGTTAAGTTCCAGCTCTTTTTTCACTTTTGATATTTATATACGCTCAGAGGGGTGCCACTCATCTTTGTTGGCTCACCAATGCTACACACATATGGTTTCCAGGTGTGTGTTTCTTTCTCTTGTATTGTGTATGTGATGGGGACTATATCCCTTGTGTTTTATTTATAATAAAGATTGTTTTTGTTAATTGTTCAGTATACGCATTTTCCTTTATATGATTCCAATATAAACCTATGTGCAAGTAGAAATAAATTGCAGTATGCACTATTCTGGTCTGTAGTAAATGGAATCTGTCACCACATTTGACCTATCTACACTATTAATATGGGCGTACAGGTTATAGACTGCTGAAAACAGTCCTACCTGTGTGTCTCACATCAGATGTGTTATTGTTGAGAAATCGTCTTTTATCACTTTATATAAATGACCTCTTCCAGATTTTTTTTAACCCCTTCATGACCCAGCCTATTTTGGCCTTAATGACCTTGCCGTTTTTTGCAATTCTGACCAGTGTCCCTTTATGAGGTAATAACTCAGGAACGCTTCAACGGATCCTAGCGATTCTGAGATTGTTTTTTCGTGACATATTGGGCTTCATGTTAGTGGTAAATTTAGATCGATAATTTCTGAGTTTATTTGTGAAAAAAACGGAAATTTGGCGAAAATTTTTAAAATTTTGCAATTTTCACATTTTGAATTTTTATTCTGTTAAACCAGAGAGTTATATGACACAAAATAGTTAATAAATAACATTTCCCACATGTCTACTTTACATCAGCACAATTTTGGAAACAAATTTTTTTTTTGCTAGGAAGTTATAAGGGTTAAAATTTGACCAGTGATTTCTCATTTTTACAACAAAATTTACAAAACCATTTTTTTTAGGGACCACCTCACATTTGAAGTCATTTTGAGGGTTCTATATGGCTGAAAATACCCAAAAGTGACACCATTCTAAAAACTGCACCCCTCAAGGTGCTCAAAACCACATTCAAGAAGTTTATTAACCCTTCAGGTGTTTCACAGCAGCAGAAGCAACATGGAAGTAAAAAATGAACATTTAACTTTTTAGTCACAAAAATGATCTTTTAGCAACAATTTTTTTATTTTCCCAAGGGTAAAAGGAGAAACTAGACCACGGACATTGTTGTCCAATTTGTTCTGAGTACGCTGATACCTCATATGTGGGGGTAAACCACTGTTTGGGCGCACGGCAGGGCTCGGAAGGGAAGGAGCGCCATTTGACTTTTTCAATGAAAAATTGGCTCCAATCTTTAGCGGACACCATGTCGTGTTTGGAGAGCCCCCCGTGTGCCTAAACATTGGAGCTCCCCCACAAGTGACCCCATTTTGGAAACTAAACCCACCAAGGAACTTATCTAGAAGCATAGTGAGCACTTTAAACCCCCAGGTGCTTTACAAATTGTTCCGTAAAAATGAAAAAGTACTTTTTTTTCACAAAAAAATTATTTTAGCCTCAATTTTTTCATTTTCACATGGGCAACAGGATAAAATGGATCCTAAATTTTGTTGGGCAATTTCTCCTGAGTACACCAATACCTCACATGTGGGAGTAAACCACTGTTTGGGCACATGGTAAGGCTCGGAAGGGAAGGAGCGCCATTTGACTTTTTGAATGAAAAATTATCTCCATCGTTAGCGGACACCATGTCGCGTTTGGAAAGCCCCTGTGTGCCTAAACATTGGAGCTCCTCCACAAGTGACCCCATTTTGGAAACTAGACCCCCCAAGGAACTTATCTAGAGGCATAGTGAGCACTTTAAACCCCCAGGTGCTTCACAAATTGATCCGCAAAAATGAAAAAATACTTTTTTTTCACACAAAATTTCTTTTAGCCTCAATTCTTTCATTTTCACATGGGCAACAGGATAAAATGGATCCTAAAATTTGTTGGGCAATTTCTCCTGAGTACGCCGATACCTCATATGTGGGGGTAAACCACTGTTTGGGTGCACGGCAAGGCTCGGGAGGGGAGGCGTGCCATTTGACTTTTTGAATGGAAAATTAGCTCCAATCGTTAGCGGACACCATGTCGCGTTTGGAGAGCCCCTGTGTGCCTAAACATTGGAGCTCCCCTACAAGTGACCCCATTTTGGAAACTAGACCCCCCAAGGAACTTATCTAGATGCATAGTGAGCACTTATAACCCCCAGGTGCTTCACAGAAGTTTATAACTCAGAGCCGTGAAAATAAAAAATAATTTTTCTTTCCTCAAAAATGATTTTTAGCCCAGAATTTTTTATTTTCCCAAGGGTAATAGGAGAAATTGGACCCCAAATGTTGTTGTCCAGTTTGTCCTGAGTACGATGATACCCCATATGTGGGGGTAAACCACTGTTTGGGCGCACGGCAGGGCTCGGAAGGGAAGGCACGCCATTTGGCTTTTTGAATGGAAAATTAGCTCCAATCATTAGCGGACACCATGTCACGTTTGAAGAGCCCCTGTGTGCCTAAACATTGGAGCTCCCGCACAAGTGACCCCATTTTGGAAACTAGACCTCCCAAGGAACTAATCTAGATGTGTGGTGAGCACTTTGAACCCCCAAGTGCTTCACAGAAGTTTATAACGCAGAGCCATGAAAATAAAAAATAATTTTTATTTTCTCAAAAATGATTTTTTAGCCCACAATTTTTTATTTTTCCAAGGGTAACAGGAGAAATTGGACCCAAAAAGTTGTTGTACAGTTTCTCCTGAGTACGCTGATACCCCATATGTGGGGGTAAACCACTGTTTGGGCATATGCCGGGGCTCGGAAGGGAAGTAGTGACGTTTTGGAATGCAGACTTTGATGGAATGGTCTGCGGGCATTATGTTACGTTTGCAGAGCCCCTGATATGCCTAAACAGTAGAAACCCCCCATAATTGACCCCATTTTGGAAACTAGACCCCCCAAGGAACTTATCTAGATGTGTGGTGAGCACGTTCAATCCCCAAGTGCTTCACAGAAGTTTACAACGCAGAGCCGTGAAAATAAAAAATCATTTTTCTTTCCTCAAAAAAGATGTTTTAGCAAGCAATTTTTTATTTTCACAAGGGTAACAGGAGAAATTGGACCCCAATATTTGTTGCCCAGTTAGTTGTGAGTGTGCTGGTTCCCCATATGTGGGGGTAAACCACTGTTTGGGCGCATGTCAGGGCTCGGAAGGGAAGTAGTGGCATTTGAAATGCAGACTTTGATGGAATGGTCTGCGGGCGTCACATTGCATTTTCAGAGCCCCTGATGTGCCTAAACAGTAGAAACACACCACAAGTGACCCCATTTTGGAAACTAGACCCCCCAAGGAACTTATCTAGATGTGTGATGAGCACGTTCAACCCCCAAGTGCTTCACAGAAGTTTACAAAGCAGAGCCGTGAAAATAAAAAATCATTTTTCTTTCCTCAAAAAAGATGTTTTAGCAAGCAATTTTTTATTTTCCCAAGGGTAACAGGAGAAATTGGACCCCAGCAGTTGTTGCCCAGTTTGTCCTGAGTACGCTGGTACCCCAAATGTGGGGGTAAACCACTGTTTGGGCGCACGTCGGGGCTTGGAAGGGAGGGAGCACCATTTGACTTTTTGAACGCAAGATTGGCTGGAATCAATGGTGGCGCCATGTTGCGTTTGGAGACCCCTGATGTGCCTAAACAGTGGAAACCCCTCAATTCTAACTTCAACACTAACCCCAACACACCCCTAATCCTAATCCCAACTGTAGCCATAACCCTAATCACAACCCTAACCCCAACACACCCCTAACCACAACCCTAACCGCAACACACCCGTAACCCTAATTCCAACCCTAACCCTAATCCTAACCCTAATCCCAAACCTAACCCTAATCCCAACCCTAACCACAACTGTAACCCCAACACACCCCTAACCCTATCCGTAACCCTAACCACAAGCCTAATCTTAACCCTATTTCCAACCCTAGCCCTAATTCCAACCCTTACCCTAAGGCTATGTGCCCACGTTGCGGATTCGTGTGAGATTTTTCCGCACGATTTTTGAAAAATCTGCAGGTAAAAGGCACTGCGTTTTACCTGCGGATTTACAGCAGATTTCCAGTGTTTTTTTGTGCGGATTTCACCTGCGGATTCCTATTGAGGAACAGGTGTAAAACGCTGCGGAATCCGCACAAAGAATTGACATGCTGCGGAAAATACAACGCAGCGTTTCTGCACGGAACTTTCCGCACCATGGGCACAGCGGATTTGGTTTTCCAAAGGTGTAAATGGTACTGTAAACCTGATGGAAAACTGCTACGAATTCGCAGCGGCCAATCCGCTGCGGATCCGCGGCCAATCCGCTGCGGATCCGCGGCCAATCCGCTGCGGATCCGTAGCCAAATCCGCACTGTGTGCACATGCCATAACCCTAAACCTACCCCTAACCCTACCTGTAACCCTAACCCGGGGGGGGCGTCGGAGCACGGGGGGGTGACATAGGAGCACGGGGGGAGCGGACAGGAGGACGGGGGAGCGGAGCACAGGACGGAGGGGACTACGGGACAGATCGGTGGGGTGGGGGGGTCACTTCAGTATTTCCAGCCATGGCCGATGATATTGCAGCATCAGCCATGGCTGGATTGTAATATTTCACCAGTTTTTTAGGTGAAATATTACAAATCGCTCTGATTGGCAGTTTCACTTTCAACAGCCAATCAGAGCGATCGTAGCCACGGGGGGGTGAAGCCACCCCCCCTGGGCTGAAGCACCACTCCCCCTGTCTCTGCAGATCGGGTGAGATTGGAGTTAACCCTTTCACCCGATCTGCAGGGACGCGGGGTTAATCTGTCCTTTCCCACATTTCATGAAAAATTGCAATAGTATGTACAATAGAATTTTTAACCCCTTCACAACATATATATATATATATATATATATATATATATATATACACATCATATGTCATGTCTCCCCCTTTGATGCTTGCTCCAGCACTGAGCCCGCATCTTTTCTGGCACGACAGCTGATTTGATCAGCTGACATGTGCCTCTAACAACATCTGGTGGAATCGGGATCCACCCGCAGCTATTAAATGATAAATGCCACTGTCAATCTCTTACAGGGGCATTTTACTTGAGCAAACCGGATGCGTGTCACTAGCTCCGCCCATCGGTTTCCCTGTCCGGGGCGCACTTATAATGAGGCCAGTTGAGCACTTTGCCTCAGGCGGCAGTAAAGTCTATGAAGACAGGGGGCGGCAGCGCAGTGCCACCCCTGCAGGCAGATAACTTGGTGCCCTGCTCCTTCGTGGATTCCTGTGTGTTGTCAGTGAGTCAGAAGAGCAAGCTGTGGTCAGGACTTGGGATGGAGTAGGCTGCCTGATTGCACTTTCACTTTCAATACAGCAGCAATTGACTCTGCCTCCTCTGCATCTGCCCTCTCCAGCCAGGGAGTGTGAATGATTGGTCCATCTGTGAGTCATTCTACCTCTCTGCATCAAGTAACTGTGTCTGTGTTCATCCACTCCAGGTGCTGTATATGGGGGTGCTATGCTGTATATAGGGGGTGCTGTGGTGTATATGGGGGATGCTGTGCTATATGTGGTTGTGCTCTATGTGGGGGGTGCTGTGCTGTGTGTGGGGGTGCTGTATATGAGGGGTGCTGTGCTGTACATGGGGGTGCTTTGCTCTATGTAGGGGGTGCTGTGCTGTATATGAGGGGTGCTGTATACAGGGGTCCTGTGCTGTATATGAGGGGTCCTGTGCTGTATATGGGGGTCTTGTGCTGTATATGGGGGTCCTGTGCTGAATTGTATATAGAGGAGCTGTATATGGGAGGGGCTGTGCTGTAAATGGGGGTGCTGTGCTGTATATGGGGGTGTTGTGCCATAAATGGGATTGCTGTATTTGGGGTTGCTGTGCTGTATATGGGGGTGCTGTGCTGTATATGAGGGTGCTGTATTGTATATAGGGGTGCTGTGCTTTATATCGGGGGTGCTGTATATGGCGGTACTGTGCTGTATTGTATATGGGGGTGCTGTGCTGTATATGGGGGTGCTGTATATGGGGGTGCTGTGCTGTATGTGGAGGTGCTGTGCTGTATATGTGAATGCTGTGCTGTATATGTGGGGTGCTATATTGTATACAGGGGTGCTGTATTGTATATAGGGGTACTGTATATGGGGATGCTGTGCTGTATATGGGGGTGCAGTGCTGCATATAGGGGGTGCTGTGCTGTATTGTATATAGGGATGCTGTGCTGCATATAGGGGTGCTGTGCTGTATATGGGGGTAGTGCTGTATTGGCTGTATTGTATATGGGGGTGCTCTATAGTATATGGAGGGCTATGGGAGATGCATTATAGTATATTTAGGGCTATGGGGGATGCATTATAGTATGACAGCCCATGTGACGCGAGGTCCTAATCATTGCTATGGTGACCCGATGTCGTCATGATAACGTCCGGGTCACAAGAGTCAGGAAACTTGCTGATCATGTGCAGTGTCAGCAAGTTTCTCTGTGAGTGCAGAGCTGACAGTTTCTACAGCATGGGGATGCTGCTGCATCCCCATGTTGTAGAAGTGATCAGCCTGCAGAAAATAATAGTCCCATAGAAGGATAAAGTAAAAAAGTTTAAAAAAGTGTTTGTTTTTTTAAAATTTGTAAACATAATTGTAAAAATATATAAAAAAATATATATATCCACAGATATTGTATCTATTAATAAATATTTGAATGAAAAAATATATAAGCAATAAAAGTACACATATTTGGCATCTGCAATGACCCGACCTATAAAGATGTCCCACTAGTTAACCCATTTAGAGAATATCATGAAAAAAAAATAAAACACAAAGCAAAAACAATGCTTTATCATCATACCATGAACAAAAAGTGGAATAAAATGGAATAAAAAAGACGGATATAAATAAACATGGTACCGCTGAAGATGTCTTCTTGTTCCGAAAAAAACAAGTCACCATACAGCTCAATCATCGGAAAAATAAAGAAGTTATAGCTCTCAGAATAAAGTGATGCAAAAATAATTATTTTTTCTATAAAACAGTTTTTATTGTGTAAAAGCGCCAAAGCATAAAAATCGATATAAATGAGGTATCGCTGTAATCGTACTGACCCGAAGAATAAAACTGCCTTATCAATTTTACCACACACAGAATTGCATAACCCCCCCAAAATCCTGAATTGCTGTTTTTGTTCATTTTGCCTCCCAAAAATCAGAATAGAAAGCGATCAAAAAATGTCATGTGCCCGAAAATGGTACCAATAAAAACGTCAACTCGTCCTGCAAAAAACAAGCCGTCACATAACTGTGGGCCCAAACATGGAAAAATTATAGCTCTCAAAATGTGGTGGTGATGCAAAAACTACTTTTTGCAATAAAAAGCGTCTTTTAGTGTTTCACAGCAGCTGAACATAAAAGCCATATATAAATCTAGCATCATTGTAATCGCACTGACCTGAAAAATAAAGTTGTCTAATCACTTATACCACATGAGGAATGGAGGAAAAAATACATAAAACCAATTCTGCCTCCTAAAGATCACAGTAAGGCATGGCGCACATTTATCCTGTGCTCTGCGCTGAGTGCTTGCATCGGGGTTTCCGTGTAAATCTTTGAAATACGTGATTCAGATGGAAGCTCGGGCTGAAGACTTCCTATAATGAGGCAGATGGAGACACTGTAGATGCCATATGACCTGTGATCTGACGGTGTCCATCTTTTTAGGATTGCATAAAAGTGCCGTTGGCCACAGTTTTCTGCACTTCTGAAAAGAAAGACACCTCTGAACAGAGGGCATATGGAGTCCTGAGTAACTCTGCTGCCTCATTATAGTGAATGGATCCCTCAGGGTTTCATCTGTCATGTCACTCAGAGATTTAGATGGAAACCCTAAAGTAAGTGCTCAATGTAAAGCACCGGGTAAATGTGATCCTAAATGTTATGTAAAATGTTCCAAATAAATGCTTAAACTCAATCCACAAAAAAAGCAAGCCCTCGCTCAGATCTGTCATCTATTAACGGAAATATAAGGGGCTTCCACATTACTAGTAGCACACAGGCTCTGGAAAAGCGAAATGGCTCCTCACCCACCAAATGAAATTCAGCAAATTCTCCGCTCCCAAATCCAAATTCCACCATTCTGTGCCCCACAGTGTACCTAAACCACATATTGCATCCACGTTTGGCATTTGTGAAGTGATGAGAGCCCGCCTAACTTACGGGTGTGGAGCGCCACCGTGGGCAGAGGGGTACTCGGTACTGGGTCCTTCGGTTCTCAGAGGGATGTCACGGTGGCTGACCCGGTCCATGGCCCTTGGGATGTCTGTATTAAAGGGAAAGGTCTTTAAAGGGATAATGCTTGTGATGCCACCTGTGGTATTTGGTTGGGGTGACCTACGCTGCTTTAAGGGGTCCACTGGGGTGATGTTATGGCAACTAGATGGTATACCTTCCCACAGGTGAAGTATGTCCCTAGGGCTTCCCAGTGTGTAGATGGTGAACGGTGAGAGGCGCAGTGAAGAACAAGGACACAAGGTTGGTTACAGTCTCTTTACCTTTTACTGAAGGTTTCAGCATCCACAGTCCAGAGCACAGACCACAGGGCAGGCAGAGTCCAGCCGGTTTGGAGGCAAGTCCAGAGTCCCCTTGTCCAGGTAGAAATCAGTAGCCTTCCTCTAGTGCCGTGTTTTGTAGTACTTTACTGCTAAGCTTCTCATAAGGTCCAAACAACTGTTGAAGATTTTACAGATGTGATGTCTCTCTGTCCCCCAGATGGATAGAACTCTATCATGCCCCAGCCTCTAAGGGGTGCCACCTTGCCACCTGGTTGTAGGGGCGGACAGGTAACGTGAAATTAGCTGTCCTGCCCTCTCTGGAACAAGGCATAAAGGATCGTTGCTCCCTCGGTGTTCCGGCTACCGGGATCCTGCGCCTCAGAAGGAGGCAGCCTGTGTAGGGCACAACTCCTCTGATATCCACTCCTTTGCTATGACCTCTTCACCCTCTCTACAATACAGTTCTCCTTCAATGTCTCTTTCTAGAAGCTGCCGCACTCAGGGCAGGAACAGCTCCGTGTCCTTCTGTCTCGTCCTCTGACAGGATCCCACCCCTGTCAGGGACCAACTACCTGAGCGAAGCTCAGCCAGCAACTAACTAGCTTCCTCCCCAGGCAACCAGTTTTACCTAAGTGTGAAGAGTGCCCTTATAGGAGCAGAGCTCCCCCTGGCGGCCTAGAGTGAGAAATGTGTTGCATGCTTGTGATACCTTGATTCAGTTGTCCTTCTTTGCCTCCAAACGTAACATCACTCCTCCCTAGAGGAGAACAATATTACTGCAATGACCAGGACCCTTGGGCACTGAAGGTGCATGCCTCCAGAAGCACGGGTTGGGCATAACTTACTGGTGACTGCAACGCAATGGTGATTGCAACATACTGGTGACTGCAACATAATTGTCACTACAGCATACTGGTCATTACAATGGCAGTTTGCAATTTTCACTCGGCAACATTCATTGCTGCTTGTTTCTGGAAAATACCCATGGAGTCAAAATCGTCACTACATCTGTAGATAAATTCCCCAAGGGGTATAGTTTCCAAAATGGGGTAACTTGTTGGGAGATTCTGCTCTTCTAGAAATTAGGGGCTCTGTATATGGAGTCCGCAAAGTGTTCTAGGAAAGTCTGCGCTCCAGGAGGCAAATAGCGCTTCCTTCCTCCTCATTCTCTCCGTATGACTAGGTAGTGCTGTACAGCCACATATGGGGTATTGCCACGTTCAGTAGACATTGTGGGACATATGTTGGTGCCTTTCTTATTCACTTCTTTTGTGAAAATGTAAAATCTGGAGCTAAATCTAAAATTTGATGGTAAAAATATTATTTTTTCATAACTGCCCAATGGTATAACATTCTTTGACACATCCATGGTGTCAATATGATTACTACACCACTAGATGAATTAATTGAGAGGTGTAGTTTGTAAAATGGGGTTGCTTATGGGGGGTTCTGTTTTTCTGGGACCTCATGTACTTTTCTGGTGGGTCATGGCACCTGCAAACCATAATAGTAAAATCTGGCGTTCCTTGCCTTCTGAGCTTTGCACTGTGCCTGAAAATTATTTCCCAATTACATGTAGGGTATTGGCGCACTCAGGAAAAAATGCACTACAGTTTGTTGTAAAAAAAATATCCCATTAGCCTTTAGAAAAATTCAAAACTTGGGGCTAAACAATATTTTAGTGGTAAAAATGTAATTTCTTCTTTCATCACCACTCAGTGGTTTAAAATTCTGTGAGGCACTTGTGGTGTCAATATCATCAGTGTACCCCTAGAGCAGGGGTGTCAAACTGCATTCCTCGAGGGCCGCAAACCATGTGTGTTTTCAAGATTTCCTTAGCATTGCACAAAGTGCTGGAATCATTCTCTGCAGGTGATTAAATTATCATCTGTGCAATACAAGGAAATCCTGAAAACATGACCTGTTTGCAGCCCTCAAGGAATGCAGTTTGACACCCCTGCCCTAGAGGAATTAATTGGGGAGTGTAGCTTGTAAAATGAGTTCACATATAGGGTGTTTCTGTTGTTCTGGCACCTCAGGGGCTCTGCCAATGTGACATGGCACCCTCAATCCATTCCAGCAAAGTTTGAACTCCAATATGGTACCTCTTCCCTTCTGAGCTTTGCACTGTGCCTCAAAAGTAGTATTCCCCCACATATGAGGTATCAGTGTACTCAGGAGAAATAGCACAACAAATTTTATGATTGTATGGCACAATTTCTCCTGTTACCCTTATGAAAATGCAAAATCTAGGGCCAAAATTACATTTTTGTGTGGAAAATGTGATTTTTTTTTATATTCACGGCTCAATGTTATAAACTTTTGTGAAGCACCTGGGGGTTCAAGGTGCTCACCACACGTTCAAAAAGTCAAATGAAGCTTCTTCCCTTCCGAGCCCTGAAGTGTGTACTCAGCGTACTCAGGAGAAATTGCACAACAAATTTTATGGTGCAATTTCTCCTATTACCCTTAGTAAAATGCAATATTTTGTGCTAAAAACATATTTGTGGGGAAAATTTTATTTTCTTTGTTTTTACAGCTCAACGTTATAAAATTCTTTAAAGGACCTGAGGGTTTAATGTCCTCACCCCACATCTAGATCAGGTCCCCGAGGGGTCCATTTTCCAAAATAGTGTCACTTTTGGGGGATTTTCACTGTTTAGACACATCAGAGGCTCTCCAAACGTGACATGATGTCCACCAATTGTTCCATCATATTTTGTATTCAATTAGTCAAATGCGGCATCTTCCCTTCCAAGCTGCCATGTGCCCAAAAAATGGTTTTCTCCCTCATATGGAGTATCATCATGCTCAGGAGAAATTATCAGTCACTCTGCCCCCTGAGGATGCTGTTGTGAAACGCGCATTGGGGCGCGTGGGTATCCCTATGGACAAAGATATGGGTAAGATCTGCGGGTGGTCTCATGTCTCTGTGTACAAAGGAAATAGCGGGCACCACAGAAATAATTTTAGTCAGGGATCAGCCACATGCATATAAAAAGCAATTGAATTTGAACAAGAAAATAGATATGCATATCAATGGGATCACCATGAAAAAATCTTTACTTTATTAATACACACAGCAAGGTAAGACATACATTTAAAAACATTTAAAAACCAAAAGGCATACACAGAGCTAGTAGGCTATGTGCAACCCCCCCCAGACAAATGGAACCAAATACCCACAAGCACCTTACAGCAAGTTTATCTTATGTATATAAAGTGTGTTAACCATAGAAAAAGTACAAAAATACATATATGCACAGAATAATACACATATATCTGCTACCAATTATACTGTATGGGTCTAAACACCAATAACCCCAAAAGGGATAACGGTTTCGACACCTGCTAAACACCCCTTAATACCAAATATATCAACAGGAGGAAAGATATACCCTCGACAACATATATAGTAATAAATGCCCGTTCACCATCGGCAATATTTCCACAAGTATCGTGCAGATTATATCAAATAGCGCAAATCAAATATCAGACCCTCACCCCTGACATGTCTGCCAGGCATTACCATACAGGGATGGAGGTTGCAAGATGGTGAAACGTATCATCAAAGACCAGGGAACCTAGCAAGCACCGCAGTCCAAAATCCCAAGATCAGGGAAGGACCAAGCATAAGTGCAGCAGTAGAAGATAAGGTGCTTGTGCTGGGGGGAGAAGAAGCCCCACGCGTATCGACGCTACACAAGCGTCTTCATCAGAGGAAGTGTGGAATAGAAAGTCCAACCCTGCTCTTTTATAGTCAAATAATCAGAGGTAATAGTTACCATTTGTGAGAACATGCTGGCCTGTGGTTCCTTCACAGAGTGCATAAGCCGGAGTCCACTTCCGGATTAGCAGTCATACCCCTTGCATCTGCGTAGTCAGAGCCAGACTGGTCTGGCTGCATGATAATGAATGCAGTCTGAGCAGTTACCATAGTCACATGGATGCTGAACTGGCAAAGCGATCCTACCCCTTGCAGCTGCACAGTCAAAACAAAAGCTGGTCTGACTGGTCTGGCTGCATGATAATGAATGGAATCTCAGCGGTTGCCATAGTAACATAGATGTCAAACTGGTTTTGCGCCGTGATTGCAGATACACTAAATAAGTCATGTCTGCATAGATAAGCACTAAGAAAAAAAGGCTTAATGGTTCGCACATATCCATGAGGATTGTCCCAATTGCAACGGCGCCGAATTGATAAACGATTACTTCTGTGAAGGTAAAGTTGTAAAGAACTAAGTAGTTTGCGCCTGCGCCATATCTACAAATATGCCCAGAACATTACGCTTGTGCAGATGAAGTAAGAAAGGTTCATAGAACTCAAGAAGCCTGATAATTCACGCTTTATTTAGTTAGAGAGCTAAATCCATAAAGCTTGCCACATTTGCAACAAAGCTGGATTGATGGACGGTTATGTTCCATAAATATGGAAACACAAAGGCTCCTTCCAGCCAGAGGAGATGATAATTTACCCCCACATATCCTGCCAATTTAAACAAAAGGCTAGATACATGTCCCCCATCCTCTGGAATTCCATGCCTCAACACGTCCGACTATCCACCACCCTCGGCTCCTTCAGACGGAACCTGAAAACTCATCTCTTCAAGAAAGCCTACAGCCTGCAATAACCATTGTGCCGCCTCAACATCGCCAGAGATGCCACCTCGCCCCTACCTTCTGTCTCTTCCCCACTACTCCATAGAATGTAAGTCCGCAAGGACAGGGTCCTCTCCCCTCTGTACCAGTCTGTCATTGTAAACTTGTTTACTGTAAACGATATTTATAATTCTGTATGTAACCCCTTTCTCATGTACAGCACCATGGAATTAATGGTGCTATATAAATTAATAATAATAATAATAATAATAATAATAATACATGTGATTAACATACATGTTTGAGGGCAACCCAAAGTGCCCAAAACCTGATGGGCGTACGATCATTTTAGTGGCCCCAATACAGTTGCGCGGTTGTCAACTCAAGTCTGGTAACCCATGCCGCACGGTACAAAGTATCAACACCTATACATGGGCTCATGTCTCTTTCACTGGTTAGATTATGCTAATTCATGTGAGGGACATGAAGGGTTAATAAACTTCTTGAATGTGGTTTTGAGCACCTTGGGGAGTGCAGTTTTTAGAATGGTGTCACTTTGGAGTATTTTCTATCATATAGACCCTTCAAAGTGACTTCAAATGTGACGTGATCCCTAAAAAAATGGTTTTGTAAATTTTGTTTAAAAATGAGAAATCGTTGGTCAACTTTTAACCCTTATAACTTCCTAACAAAAAAATTGTCAGTTCAAAAATTGTGCTGAATCTTGTAAAGTAGACATGCGGGAAATGTTACTTATTAAGTATGTTTGTAACATATCTCTTAATTTTCATACCCTTAAATCACAAGGTTAGAAAATTTGGAAATTTTGGCCAAATTTCAGTTTTTTTTTCACAAATAAATATGTCATATCAAAGAAATGTTACCACTATCATGAAGTACAATATGTCCCGAAAAAAAATCAGGGGTAAAGGGGTTGATTGACAATAGCATTTACATAGTAACCTTCATTTAAATTTTTCATTTTATGAATCAGATAAAAATTAGAAACTTTGTAATATATCTTATCAGAGAAATTAGCTTCTTTCTCTGCCAGGACTGCTATTTCATTATCAAAATTCTCAATTCCCAGGTAAAAATTTGTATTCAGTATAAATAGGTTTTTACGTTACTAAGATAGGAGATGGCAGTTGTTACTGGGACACATGAGAATTTTGTTTGTATGGGATCCTTATAGTCATGTTTATTATTTCATGATATATTTATCATATCTGTTTATTGCACTAAGCATTTTATATCCTTTATCTATGTGGGATCAATTTATGCTATTTGCATTTGCTTGTGACCCTCATGTGACTGATTATCCCTGTTTGACATTGCATTACACTTTTCTTTTGCACTGGCACAGTCATGGAACCTTCTTTGCATTTGATGTTTATAATTTACTTTACATGATTATGGTAAATCTATCTATATCATGGCTTTATTTGTAATCATCCCATTTTCAATTTAAACATGTATGTATTTAAGAAATATATACGGTATATATATATATATATATATACTAGATGGTGGCCCGATTCTAACGCATCGGGTTTTCTAGAATATGCTATTGCCCAGCCACGTAGTATATTGCCCAGCCACGTAGTATATTGCCCAGCCTTGTAGTATATTGCCCAGCCACGTAGTATATTGCCCAGCCACATAGTATATTGCCCAGCCACGTAGTATATTGCCCAGCCACGTAGTATATTGCCCAGCCACGTAGTATATTGCCCAGCCACGTAGTATATTCCCCAGCCACATAGTATATTGCCCAGCCACGTAGTATATTGCCCAGCCACGTAGTATATTGCCCAGCCACGTAGTATATTGCCCAGCCACATAGTATATTGCCCAGCCACATAGTATATTGCCCAGCCACGTAGTATATTGCCCAGCCACGTAGTATATTGCCCAGCCACATAGTATATTGCCCAGCCACATAGTATATTGCCCAGCCACGTAGTATATTGCCCAGCCACATAGTATATTGCCCAGCCACGTAATATATTGCCCAGCCACGTAGTATATTGCCCAGTCACGTAGTATATTGCCCAGCCACGTAGTATATTGCCCAGTCAAATAGTATACAGCACAGAGCCAGGTAGTATACAGCACAGGCACATAGTATATTGGCTAGTCACGTAGTATGCACCATATCCCTGTTAAAAAAAAGAATTAAAATAAAAAATAGTTACATACTCACCGTCCGTTGGCCCCGGATCGAAGCGGCTGGTTACTGATGCTCCTCGCGCTCCGGTCTGAAGAGTGCATTGCGGTCTCGCGAGATGATGACGTAGCGATCTCGCGAGACCGCTACGTCATCATCTCGCGAGATCACAGCATGGACCGGTTACCGGAGCGTTGCGAATATGCATGTCCACGTAGTATATTGCCCAGCCACGTAGTACATTGCCCAGTCACATAGTATATTGCCCAGTCACGTAGTATATTGCCCAGTCATGTAGTATATTGCCCAGCCACGTACGTAATATATTGCCCAGCCACGTAGTATATTGCCCAGTCACGTAGTATATTGCCCAGTGACGTAGTATATTGCCCAGCCACGTACGTAGTATATTGCCCACCCACGTAGTATATTGCCCAGTCACATAGGATATTGCCCAGATATGTAATATATTGCCCAGCCACATAGTATATTGCACAGCGACGGAGTATACAGCACAGAGCCACGTATTAACAGAGTTAAACTAAAAAATAAACATATACTCACCCTCCGAAGGCCCGTTGAAGTCCTGGCCCTGTGTGCGGTGCACGCGTCAGCTTACCAACGCTGCTCATGCGCTCCGGTCTCAAGAGTGCATTGAGGTCTCGCGAGACGATGACGTAGCGGTCTGGCGAGACCGCTATGTAATCATCTCTCAAGATCGCAGCATAGATTGGTTACCTGTTGTGAATTTGGATTCTGGGCTCCCCCGGTGGCTACTGGTGGAATTGAACTTGTGACATCATCTTCCCTGTTCACCTGTTCTGATTAGATCTGGGTGTCGCTATATAACCTGGCTTCTCTGTTAGATGCTTGCCGGTCAACAATGTTATCAGAAGCCTCTCTGTGCTTGTTCCTGCTCCCAGACATCTACTAGATAAGTTGGACATTCGTCCATGTTTTGTTTTTGTATTTTGGTTCCAGTTCACAGCTGCAGTTTCGTTACTGTGTCTGGAAAGCTCTTGTTGATCAGGAATTGCCACTCTGGTATTATGAGTTAATGCCAGAGTCCTAAAGTAATTTCTGGATGTGTTTTGTTAGGGTTTTCTACTGACCATGAAAGTATGCTTTCTGTCTTCTGCTATCTAGAAAGCGGACCTCAAATTTGCTAAAACTATTTTCCTGCTGCGTTTGTTATTTCTTCTAAAATCACCGCCAATATATGTGGGGGGCCTCTGTCTCCTTTTTTTGGGCATTTCTCTAGAGGTGAGTCAGGTCTTATATTTCCCTCTGCTAGCATTATTTAGTTCTCCGGCCGGCGCTGGGCATATAGGGATAAAAAGTAGGACATGCTACCTGGCTACTTCTAGATGATGCGGTAGGTTTAGTTCATGGTCAGTATAGTTACATCTTCCAAGAGCTTGTTCCTATAGAGGCTTATGCTAGTTCTCTGGCCATGGAGATCATGACAGTTTGACCGGCCCACTAAAGGGTTAAAATCCTTGGCTGAGAAAGGAGAGAAATAAGAAGTCTGCTGAGAGTTTTTTTTTTTTTTTTTTTTTTTTCTCTGTGCTCTTAATTGGATCACTTGCCAGTCTGTCTATGCTGCAGTCTTTCTTTTTTTTCTCTCTCCTTATAATCTTTGAATGGCTTTGTGTTCACCTGTTAATAATGGATCTTCAGAGTGTAACTGCAGGTTTGAATAATCTCACCACGAAAGTACAAAATTTGCAAGATTTTATTATTCATGCTCCGGTATCTGAGCCGAGAATTCCTTTGCCGGAATTCTTCTCAGGGAATAGATCTAGCTTTCAGAATTTTAGAAATAATTGTAAGCTATTTTTGTCCCTGAAATCTCGTTCTGCTGGAGACCCTGCACAGCAGGTTGGGATTGTGATTTCCTTGCTCCGCGGCGACCCTCAAGACTGGGCTTTTGCATTGGCACCAGGGGATCCTGCGTTGCGCAATGTGGATGCGTTTTTTTTGGCCTTGGGCTTGCTGTATGAGGAACCTCATTTGGAACTTCAGGCAGAAAAAACTTTGATGTCCCTATCGCAGGGGCAAGATGAAGCTGAAATTTACTGCCAAAGATTCCGTAAATGGTCTGTGCTTACTCAGTGGAATGAGTGTGCCTTGGCGGCTACTTTCAGAGAGGGTCTCTCTGATGCCATTAAGGATGTTATGGTGGGGTTCCCTGTGCCTGCGGGTCTGAATGAGTCCATGACAATGGCCATTCAGATCGATAGGCGTCTGCGGGAGCGCAAACCAGTGCACCATCTGGCGGTGTCCACTGAGAAGACGCCAGAAAGCATGCAGTGTGATAGAATTCTGTCCAGAAGCGAGCGGCAGAATTTTAGACGGAAAAATGGGTTGTGTTTCTATTGTGGGGATTCTACTCATGTTATATCAGCATGCTCTAAGCGTACTAAAAAGCTTGATAAATCCGTTTCCATTGGCACTTTACAGTCTAAATTTATTTTGTCTGTGACCCTGATTTGCTCTTTGTCATCTATTACTACTGACGCCTATATCGACTCTGGCGCCGCTTTGAGTCTTATGGATTGGTCCTTTGCCAATCGTTGTGGGTATGATTTAGAGCCTTTGGAAACTCTTATTCCTCTGAAGGGGATTGACTCCACCCCATTGGCTAATAATAAACCACAATACTGGACACAAGTGACTATGTGTATTAATCCGGATCACCAGGAGACTATTCGTTTTCTGGTGCTGTATAATCTACATGATGATTTGGTGCTGGGATTGCCATGGCTGCAGTCTCACAACCCAGTCCTTGACTGGAGAGCTATGTCTGTGTTGAGCTGGGGATGTAAGGGGACTGATGGGGACGTACCTTTGGTGTCCATTTCATCATCTATTCCCTCTGAAATCCCTGAGTTCCTGTCTGATTATCGTGACGTCTTTGAAGAACCCAAGCTGGGTTCACTACCTCCGCACCGTGAGTGCGATTGTGCTATAGATTTAATTCCGGGTAGTAAATACCCAAAGGGTCGTTTATTTAATCTGTCTGTGCCTGAACATACTGCTATGCGAGAATATATAAAGGAGTCCTTGGAAAAGGGACATATTCGTCCATCGTCATCTCCCTTAGGAGCCGGTTTTTTCTTTGTGTCAAAAAAAGACGGCTCTTTGAGACCATGTATTGATTATCGGCTTTTGAATAAAATCACGGTTAAATATCAATACCCATTGCCGTTGCTGACTGATTTGTTTGCTCGCATAAAGGGGGCCAAGTGGTTCTCTAAGATTGATCTCCGTGGGGCGTATAATTTGGTGCGGATCAGGCAGGGGGATGAGTGGAAAACCGCATTTAATACGCCCGAGGGCCACTTTGAGTATTTGGTGATGCCTTTTGGTCTTTCTAATGCCCCTTCAGTCTTCCAGTCCTTTATGCATGATATTTTCCGCGATTTTTTGGATAAATTTATGATAGTGTATCTGGATGATATTCTGATTTTTTCGGATGACTGGGACTCTCATGTCCGGCAAGTTAAGAGGGTTTTTCAGGTTTTGCGGTCTAATTCTCTGTGTGTCAAGGGTTCTAAGTGCGTTTTTGGGGTTCAGAGAATTTCCTTTTTGGGATATATTTTTTCTCCCTCTTCCATTGAGATGGATCCTGTCAAGGTTCAAGCTATTTGTGATTGGACGCAGCCCTCTTCTCTTAAAAGTCTTCAGAAATTTTTGGGCTTTGCCAACTTTTATCGTCGATTTATTTCTGGTTTTTCGGATGTCGTTAAGCCATTGACCGATTTGACTAGACAGGGTGCTGATGTTGCTAATTGGTCCCCTGATGCTGTGGAGGCCTTTCAGGAGCTTAAGCGCTGTTTTTCTTCTGCCCCTGTGTTGCGTCAGCCTGATGTGACTCTTCCTTTTCAGGTTGAGGTCGACGCTTCTGAGATCGGAGCTGGGGCAGTGTTGTCGCAGAAAAGTTCTGACTGCGCCGTGATGAGGCCTTGTGCCTTCTTTTCCCGTAAATTTTCGCCCGCTGAGCGGAATTATGATGTTGGGAATCGGGAGCTTTTGGCCATGAAGTGGGCGTTTGAGGAGTGGCGCCATTGGCTCGAGGGGGCCAGACATCAGGTGGTGGTATTGACTGACCACAAAAATTTGATTTATCTTGAGACCGCCAGGCGCCTGAATCCTAGACAGGCGCGCTGGTCATTATTTTTTTCTCGGTTTAATTTTGTGGTATCGTACCTACCAGGTTCTAAGAATGTTAAGGCGGATGCCCTTTCTAGGAGTTTTGAGCCTGATTCACCTGGCAACTCTGAGCCCACAGGTATCCTTAAGGATGGAGTTATTTTGTCAGCCGTTTCTCCAGACCTGCGGCGGGCCTTGCAGGAGTTTCAGGCGGATAGACCGGATCGTTGTCCGCCTGATAGGCTGTTTGTTCCTGATGATTGGACCAGTAAAGTCATCTCTGAGGTGCATTCTTCTGCGTTGGCAGGTCATCCTGGAATTTTTGGTACCAGGGATTTGGTGGCAAGATCCTTCTGGTGGCCTTCCCTGTCACGAGATGTGCGAGGCTTTGTGCAGTCTTGTGACGTTTGTGCTCGGGCCAAGCCTTGTTGTTCTCGGGCTAGTGGATTATTGTTGCCCTTGCCTATTCCTAAGAGGCCTTGGACACACATCTCGATGGATTTTATTTCAGATCTGCCTGTTTCTCAGAAGATGTCTGTCATCTGGGTGGTGTGTGACCGTTTTTCTAAGATGGTTCATTTGGTTCCCCTGCCCAAATTGCCTTCTTCTTCCGAGTTGGTGCCCCTGTTTTTTCAAAATGTTGTCCCAGGAGAAGACTCAGCTTTTTGCCAACCGTCACCGTCGTGTTGGTCCTCGGCTTTGTGTTGGAGATTTGGTGTGGTTGTCTTCTCGTTTTGTCCCTATGAGGGTCTCATCTCCTAAGTTTAAGCCTCGGTTCATCGGTCCGTATAAAATATTGGAGATTCTTAACCCTGTTTCCTTCCGTTTGGACCTCCCTGCATCCTTTTCTATTCATAACGTTTTTCATCGGTCGTTATTGCGCAGGTATGAGGCACCGGTTGTGCCTTCCGTTGAGCCTCCTGCTCCGGTGTTGGTTGAGGGTGAGTTGGAGTACGTTGTGGAAAAAATCCTAGACTCCCGTGTTTCCAGACGGAGACTCCAGTATCTGGTCAAGTGGAAGGGATATGGCCAGGAGGATAATTCTTGGGTCACTGCATCTGATGTTCATGCCTCTGATCTGGTTCGTGCCTTTCATAGGGCCCATCCTGATCGCCCTGGTGGTTCTGGTGAGGGTTCGGTGCCCCCTCCTTGAGGGGGGGGTACTGTTGTGAATTTGGATTCTGGGCTCCCCCGGTGGCTACTGGTGGAATTGAACTTGTGACATCATCTTCCCTGTTCACCTGTTCTGATTAGATCTGGGTGTCGCTATATAACCTGGCTTCTCTGTTAGATGCTTGCCGGTCAACAATGTTATCAGAAGCCTCTCTGTGCTTGTTCCTGCTCCCAGACATCTACTAGATAAGTTGGACATTCGTCCATGTTTTGTTTTTGTATTTTGGTTCCAGTTCACAGCTGCAGTTTCGTTACTGTGTCTGGAAAGCTCTTGTTGATCAGGAATTGCCACTCTGGTATTATGAGTTAATGCCAGAGTCCTAAAGTAATTTCTGGATGTGTTTTGTTAGGGTTTTCTACTGACCATGAAAGTATGCTTTCTGTCTTCTGCTATCTAGAAAGCGGACCTCAAATTTGCTAAAACTATTTTCCTGCTGCGTTTGTTATTTCTTCTAAAATCACCGCCAATATATGTGGGGGGCCTCTGTCTCCTTTTTTTGGGCATTTCTCTAGAGGTGAGTCAGGTCTTATATTTCCCTCTGCTAGCATTATTTAGTTCTCCGGCCGGCGCTGGGCATATAGGGATAAAAAGTAGGACATGCTACCTGGCTACTTCTAGATGATGCGGTAGGTTTAGTTCATGGTCAGTATAGTTACATCTTCCAAGAGCTTGTTCCTATAGAGGCTTATGCTAGTTCTCTGGCCATGGAGATCATGACAGTTACCGGAGCGTCGTGAGCGGGAAAGGCCTGTTGTCGATCCGGGGGCCGACGGACGGTGAGTATATAATGATTTTTTTTATTATTATTTTTAACATTAGATCGTTTTACTATTCATGCAGCATGAATAGTAAAAAGTATGTCACACAGGGTTAATAGCAGCATTAACCGAGTGCGTTACACCGCGGTCAATGCTGCCATTAACCCTGTGTGAGTGCTGACTGGAGGGGAGCATGGAGCGGGCACTGACTGCGTGGAGGAAGGAGTGGCCATTTTTCCGCTGGACTGTGCCCATCGCTGATTGGTCGTGGCTGTTTTGCCAGTATATTGCACAGCGACGGAGTATACAGCACAGAGCCACGTAGTATACAGAGCTAAAATAAAAAATAAACATATACTCACCCTCTGAAGGCCCGTTGAAGTCCTGGTCCTGTGCGCGCTGCAGGCGTCAGCTTCCAGTCCCAGGGTGTGATGACGTCGCGGTCACATGACCGTGACGTCATGGCAGGTCCTTCTCGCGCAGGCCCTGTGATGACGTCGCGGTCACATGACCGTGACGACCGCAGGCGTCAGCTTCCGGTCCAAGGATGGTATGCCCGAAGGACCTTCCATGACGTCACGGTCATGTGACCGCGATGTGATCACAGGTCCTGCGAGAAGGACCTTCCATGACATCGCGGTCACATGACCGTGACGTCATGGAAGGTCCTTTTGCCATACCATCCTAGGACCGGAACCTGCCGCTTGCATGGAACGGTCACCGTAGCGTCGCTAGAAGCGTGAAAGGCGACGGATGGTGAGTATAGCAGTTTTTTTAAAATTATTTTTAACATGACATATTTTTACTATTGATTCTGCATAGGCAGCGTCAAGAGTAAATAGTTGGGGACACACAGGGTTAATAGCAGCGGTAATGGAATGCGTTACACCGCGGCCCATTACCGCCGCCATTAACCCTGTGTGAGCGGTGACTGGAGGGGAAGGGGATTATGGAGCAGGCGCCGGGCAGTGACTGCAGGGGAGTAGGGAAGGACTAATCGGACTGTGGCCGTCGCTGATTGGTCGCGGCAGCCATGACAGGCAGCTAGCGCGACCAATCAGCGACTTGGAATCCATGACAGACAGAGGCCGCGACCAATGAATATCCGGGACAGACAGACGGAAGTACCCCTTAGACAATTATATATATATATATATATATAATATACTGTGTATACAGGTCCTTCTCAAAAAATTAGCATATAGTGTTAAATTTCATTATTTACCATAATGTAATGATTACAATTAAACTTTCATATATTATAGATTCATTAGCCACCAACTGAAATTTGTCAGGTCTTTTATTGTTTTAATACTGATGATTTTGGCCTACAACTCCTGATAACCCAAAAAACCTGTCTCAATAAATTAGCATATTTCACCCGTCCAATCAAATAAAAGTGTTTTTTAATAACAAACAAAAAAAACATCAAATAATAATGTTCAGTTATGCACTCAATACTTGGTCGGGAATCCTTTGGCAGAAATGACTGCTTCAATGCGGCGTGGCATGGAGGCAATCAGCCTGTGACACTGCTGAGATGTTATGGAGGCCCAGGATGCTTCAATAGCGGCCTTAAGCTCATCCAGAGTGTTGGGTCTTGCGTCTCTCAACTTTCTCTTCACAATATCCCACAGATTCTCTATGGGGTTCAGGTCAGGAGAGTTGGCAGGCCAATTGAGCACAGTAATACCATGGTCAGTAAACCATTTACCAGTGGTTTTGGCACTGTGAGCAGGTGCCAGGTCGTGCTGAAAAATGAAATCTTCATCTCCATAAAGCATTTCAGCCGATGGAAGCATGAAGTGCTCCAAAATCTCCTGATAGCTAGCTGCATTGACCCTGCCCTTGATGAAACACAGTGGACCAACACCAGCAGCTGACATGGCACCCCACACCATCACTGACTGTGGGTACTTGACACTGGACTTCAGGCATTTTGGCATTTCCTTCTCCCCAGTCTTCCTCCAGACTCTGGCACCTTGATTTCCGAATGACATGCAAAATTTGCTTTCATCAGAAAAAAGTACTTGGGACCACTTAGCAACAGTCCAGTGCTGCTTCTCTGTAGCCCAGGTCAGGCGCTTCTGCCGCTGTTTATGGTTTAAAAGTGGCTTTACCTGGGAAATGCAGCACCTGTAGCCCATTTCCTGCACACGCCTGTGCACGGTGGCTCTGGATGTTTCCACACCAGACTCAGTCCACTGCTTCCTCAGGTTCCCCAAGGTCTGGAATCGGTCCTTCTCCACAATCTTCCTCAGGGTCCGGTCACCTCTTTTCGTTGTACAGCGTTTTCTGCCACATTTTTGCCTTCCAACAGACTTACCATTGAGGTGCCTTGATACAGCACTCTGGGAACAGCCTATTTGTTGAGAAATTTCTTTCTGGGTCTTACCCTCTTGCTTGAGGGTGTCAATGATGGCCTTCTTGACATCTGTCAGGTCGCTAGTCTTACCCATGATGGGGGTTTTGAGTAATGAACCAGGCAGGGAGTTTTTAAAAGCCTCAGGTATCTTTTGCATGTGTTTAGAGTTAATTAGTTGATTCAGAAGATTAGGGTAATAGGTCGTTTAGAGAACCTTTTCTTGATATGCTAATTTATTGAGACAGGTTTTTTGGGTTATCAGGAGTTGTAGGCCAAAATCATCAGTATTAAAACAATAAAAGACCTGACAAATTTCAGTTGGTGGATAATGAATCTATAATATATGAAAGTTTAATTGTAATCATTACATTATGGTAAATAATGAAATTTAACACTATATGCTAATTTTTTGAGAAGGACCTGTATATATATACTGTATATACTCAAATCCAAAATAAGTCTGAAATTGCCATAACCAATGCAATAAAGACTAAAAAACACAATTTCAATGATTCTAATATTATAATGTTTATTAATAATTAAACCATATATTAATTCATAATTTTAACAGTAATAGCCTCCAATGTGAAGAGGAGCGGATACATACACATAACATCACTTTTTTTGACCCCTATGTAAGCAAAATTCCAATATATATATATAAAACCCACTGCCTTTAACAGAGAAACATAAGTCTCCTCATGGATGGCAGCCTATCATTAGTATGCCCATGAATACTATTAGCTTTTATACACAAAAAGTGCCTTTGTAACCATAAACCAGAGCTTGTGCTTGTATTACTGCCATCTAGCATGTATCTCCAACAATGCTCTTTATTTCATTAATATGTTACAAATGCAAACTGCAATTAAAGAAAGCGGGCAAATTGCTTTCTTTAATTGCAGTTTGCATTTGTAACATATTAATGAAATAAAGAGCATTGTTGGAGATACATGCTAGATGGCAGTAATACAAGCACAAGCTCTGGTTTATGGTTACAAAGGCACTTTTTGTGTATAAAAGCTAATAGTATTCATGGGCATACTAATGATAGGCTGCCATCCATGAGGAGACTTATGTTTCTCTGTTAAAGGCAGTGGGTTTTATATATATATATTGGAATTTTGCTTACATAGGGGTCAAAAAAAGTGATGTTATGTGTATGTATCCGCTCCTCTTCACATTGGAGGCTATTACTGTTAAAATTATGAATTAATATATGGTTTAATTATAAACATTATAATATTAGAATCATTGAAATTGTGTTTTTTAGTCTTTATTGCATTGGTTATGGCAATTTCAGACTTATTTTGGATTTGAGTGTAGTTTTAACACAATAAAACAATAGGGCCTTTTTCTTTAGGTGATTATACTGTATATACTGTATATTAATTTCCTTACTCTTGTGCTATTGCGCATAAGTTCAAAATTCATAGGATTTTTATGTAATACTTTACCCCTATTAAAGGCCACAATTAACCCCTGTTTTGTGCCTCTGCATCCAAAGGCATCAAAACGCTTTGATATTGAGCATGTAATGGTTATGAAAAATCTGTAGTAGGGCCACAAAAACACAGAGTATATTGAATGAAAAATCATAATATCCCATGTAAATGTGGTTACTATTTATGCAAATAATTTGGCTGCTTTCAAAAAGATTTTTCTTTAAGAACTTTATTGTAAACCATATTTATTTCAGCTGTACAAGTAGAGCTCTGAGGACTATTAATATGGAGAGGATTGTGCAGCATGAAACAAGCGTTCAGCCAGAAGTTAGCAAATGTCATTACGTAATATAAAACTACATCCATTTTCCACTAAGCAATGGAAGATTTCATATTATCTATGTCCGAGGACATTTTTCTTATATATTATATTTGTGAAAGAAACACGATAATAATAGAGATTTATACATGCCAATGACATAGCCCTGATAGAAGGACTGGAAATGTCTATAGTTAACATTGCTGCCTGCATTTGCAGAATGGAACACAATGCAATGATTGAAATACTATATGACAAACCTATTATTTATCCTTCTACACAGCATTATTTGTTAAAAGGGTATAATGGTGAAATCTAGATCACACAGACTTGACTATTGTGTGCATCATAATAAGGACACTAAAATACCTTCATTTCAAAGGGCTTGTGCTGAGTTTATAAGCTATCACTTACTATACAAGCTACAGTAGGGGATAACTTCTTTGCTTGATAAAGGTTAAACTACTAAGACCCTATCCAAGGTGTGCCATTGTGTTTAATTCATACACAGCACAGAGCACAGGCTAATATGGGCCTTAAAAGAGTAGTACCGTTCCACCTGATATGAAATCTGCCATTGAGACATGACTAAACATTGAACAATCAGATTGGTAAGACAAATTCCCGATACCAAGTGAGTATCCAATAGTGTTTCCAGAAAATAGAATAGTACCCATGTATGATATTCATGCATCTCTCAACGTAATATGGGATGGGAGAAAACGCTTGTATACTGTCCTCATGCACGTTAGTAGGGTGTGCAATGAGACATGTAGCCAGACAGGGGGTCTTCTTTAACCCCTTCATGACCTTGGGATTTTTCGTTTTTCCGTTTTCGTTTTTCGCTCCCCTCCTTCACAGAGCCATAACTTTTTTATTTTTCCGTCAATTTGGCCATGTGAGGGCTTATTTTTTGCGGGACGAGTTGTACTTTTGAATGACATCATTGGTTTTACCATGTCGTGTACTAGAAAACGGGAAAAAAATTCCAAGTGCAGTGAAATTGCAAAAAAAGTGCAATCCCACACTTGTTTTTTGCTTGCCTATTTTGCTAGGTTCACTAAATGCTAAAACTGACCTGCCATTATGATTCTCCAGGTCAGTACGAGTTCATATGAAGGAACAGATGAATGACCTCGGGGAGACCAAACATCCAACACTGCGGAGACACCATCACGTGTTTCTCAACGCAGTGATCCAGAACACTGCCCCCATCCCTTATGGGAAATATGCAAACGCATGTAAAGTAAGCTGCGGAGACACCATCACGTGTTTCTCAACGCAAGCAATGAATAGCCAGGCCTTTCTCCGGGAAGGAACAACCACGGGAAGGGCAGCATCCAATAAAGGAGAATATCCAATAAAGGAAGACCACCTATGCCAAGCATGGTATCCATCCACAAACAGCTGTTTCGGGGTTTTTGCCCCTCATCAGTGTGGAGTAGGAAACTGGCTATTAGGAGCAGTGCCTGGTGAAAGGCTATGAAGGAACAGATGAATGACCTCGGGGAGACCAAACATCCAACACTGCGGAGACACCATCACGTGTTTCTCAACGCAGTGATCCAGAACACTGCCCCCATCCCTTATGGGAAATATGCAAACGCATGTAAAGTAAGCTGCGGAGACACCATCACGTGTTTCTCAACGCAAGCAATGAATAGCCAGGCCTTTCTCCGGGAAGGAACAACCACGGGAAGGGCAGCATCCAATAAAGGAGAATATCCAATAAAGGAAGACCACCTATGCCAAGCATGGTATCCATCCACAAACAGCTGTTTCGGGGTTTTTGCCCCTCATCAGTGTGGAGTAGGAAACTGGCTATTAGGAGCAGTGCCTGGTGAAAGGCTATGAAGGAACAGATGAATGACCTCGGGGAGACCAAACATCCAACACTGCGGAGACACCATCACGTGTTTCTCAACGCAGTGATCCAGAACACTGCCCCCATCCCTTATGGGAAATATGCAAACGCATGTAAAGTAAGCTGCGGAGACACCATCACGTGTTTCTCAACGCAAGCAATGAATAGCCAGGCCTTTCTCCGGGAAGGAACAACCACGGGAAGGGCAGCATCCAATAAAGGAGAATATCCAATAAAGGAAGACCACCTATGCCAAGCATGGTATCCATCCACAAACAGCTGTTTCGGGGTTTTTGCTCCTCATCAGTGTGGAGTAGGAAACTGGCTATTAGGAGCAGTGCCTGGTGAAAGGCTATGAAGGAACAGATGAATGACCTCGGGGAGACCAAACATCCAACACTGCGGAGACACCATCACGTGTTTCTCAACGCAGTGATCCAGAACACTGCCCCCATCCCTTATGGGAAATATGCAAACGCATGTAAAGTAAGCTGCGGAGACACCATCACGTGTTTCTCAACGCAAGCACTGCGTTGAGAAACACGTGATGGTGTCTCCGCAGTGTTGGATGTTTGGTCTCCCCGAGGTCATTCATCTGTTCCTTCATAGCCTTTCACCAGGCACTGCTCCTAATAGCCAGTTTCCTACTCCACACTGATGAGGGGCAAAAACCCCGAAACAGCTGTTTGTGGATGGATACCATGCTTGGCATAGGTGGTCTTCCTTTATTGGATGCTGCCCTTCCCGTGGTTGTTCCTTCCCGGAGAAAGGCCTGGCTATTCATTGCTTGCGTTGAGAAACACATGATGGTGTCTCCGCAGCTTACTTTACATGCGTTTGCATATTTCCCATAAGGGATGGGGGCAGTGTTCTGGATCACTGCGTTGAGAAACACGTGATGGTGTCTCCGCAGTGTTGGATGTTTGGTCTCCCCGAGGTCATTCATCTGTTCCTTCATAGCCTTTCACCAGGCACTGCTCCTAATAGCCAGTTTCCTACTCCACACTGATGAGGGGCAAAAACCCCGAAACAGCTGTTTGTGGATGGATACCATGCTTGGCATAGGTGGTCTTCCTTTATTGGATATTCTCCTTTATTGGATGCTGCCCTTCCCGTGGTTGTTCCTTCCCGGAGAAAGGCCTGGCTATTCATTGCTTGCGTTGAGAAACACGTGATGGTGTCTCCGCAGCTTACTTTACATGCGTTTGCATATTTCCCATAAGGGATGGGGGCAGTGTTCTGGATCACTGCGTTGAGAAACACGTGATGGTGTCTCCGCAGTGTTGGATGTTTGGTCTCCCCGAGGTCATTCATCTGTTCCTTCATAGCCTTTCACCAGGCATTGCTCCTAATAGCCAGTTTCCTACTCCACACTGATGAGGGGCAAAAACCCCGAAACAGCTGTTTGTGGATGGATACCATGCTTGGCATAGGTGGTCTTCCTTTATTGGATATTCTCCTTTATTGGATGCTGCCCTTCCCGTGGTTGTTCCTTCCCGGAGAAAGGCCTGGCTATTCATTGCTTGCGTTGAGAAACACGTGATGGTGTCTCCGCAGCTTACTTTACAGTACGAGTTCATAGACACCTCACATGTCTAGGTTATGTTTTACCTAAGTGGTGAAGAAAAATTCCAAACTTTGCAAAAAAAAAAAAAAAAAAAAAATTGCGCCATTTTCCGATACTCGTAGCGTCTCCATTTTTCGTGATCTGGGGTCACGTGAGGGCTTATTTTTTGCGTGCCGAGCTGGCGTTTTTAATTATAGCATTTTGGTGCAGATACGTTCTTTTGATCGCCCGTTATTACATTTTAATGCAATGTCGCGGCGACCAAAAAAACGTATTTCTGGCGTTTTGATTTTTTTTCTCATTACGCCATTTAGCGATCAGGTTAATGCTTTTTTTTTATTGATAGATCGGGCGATTCTGAACGCGGCGATACCAAATATGTGTAGGTTTGATTTTTTTTTTATTGATTTATTTTGATTGGGGCGAAAGGGGGGTGATTTAAACTTTTATGTTTTTTTTATTTTTTTCACATTTTTAAAAACTTTTTTTTTTCACTTTTGCCATGCTTCTATAGCCTCCATAGGAGGCTAGAAGCAGGCACAGCCCGATCGGCTCTGCTACATAACAGCGATCATCAGATCGCTGTTATGTAGGAGAATTGCAGGTGTGCTGTGAGCGCCGACCACAGGGGGGCGCTCACAGCCACCGGCGATCAGTAACCATAGAGGTCTCCAGGACCTCTATGGTTACAATGGAGGAGCATCGCCGACCCCCGATCATGTGACGGGGGTCGGCGATGACGTCATATCCGGCCGCGCGGCCGGATGCGGTAGTTAAATGCCGCTGTCTGCGATTGACAGCGGCATTTAACTAGTTAATAGGCGCGGGCAGATCGCGATTCTGCCCGCGCCTATTGCGGGCACATGTCAGCTGTTCAAAACAGCTGACATGTCCCGGCTTTGATGCGGGCTCACCGCGGAGCCCTGCATCAAAGCAGGGGAGCTGACCTCGGACGGTATAGTACGTCCGAGGTCAGAAAGGGGTTAAGAAAAGGGGCTGTAAAGTTGTAACCTTCCTTTATTGATTGGATATAGGGGGTTTAGCTACATGTCTCATTGCACACCCTGCTAACATGTATGAGGACTGTATAGTGAAACAACTATGCTTAGAGCAGGCTGCTTACAAGGAGCATGCAGAAAAACGAGTGATCTGGTTTCTTATACAGGAACAATGGCTGCTGTTCCCTTCACAGTGTCATAATAAGACCACAATGCAACAGGAGCAATCCCACAATGCCCTAGGAACTTCCCATAATACATAGCAAGCTAAACTAAAATGTATACATCAAAACCGCCATAAAAATATAGGAAGGATTAATACAAACAGAAATACATTGTCTATGATAAATGAGACACAAACAAAAACTAAACTTTTTAGACAGCAATTATATTGCTGGACAGAACAGCTTGGGAAACCCTTTACAGAGCTATTTGGCTGTTAATTCATTCACTAGGTACCGATGTAATAGCTATCAATTCAATTTGAAGACTGTACACACGACGACAATAGCTATAGTGTGCCGCAGTACCTGATAGTGTCCTTACACTATTTAGGTAGCACACTGTTTGCTCAATCAAAAGTGCACAGAAGTTATCATTTTACATCAGGGATGCAAAACCTTTTCTAGCCTGAGGGTCACATTGCCTTGTTGAATCACTCCCAATGGACACAATAAAAGTTATAAGGGTATTTGTTATGATCCTTAGCGGCTTAGGATCACAAATCTGACCAGCTAAGTAGGAGAACATAGGACGAGCTCTGGGGATGTGGTAACTGGACTGACCGCAAACCTGATCCTAACCGCAAACACTATAGGCAGCCGTGGAACGTTCCTAAAATCCTAGACGTCTCTTCACAGCCTGAGAAACTGGCTACCCCTAGAGAGAAATAGAAGCCTCACTTGCCTCAGAGAAATAACCCCAAAGTTTAGAACAGCCCCCCACAAATAATAACCGGGAGTAAAGGAGAAAGCACAAATGCAGTAATTAAAACAGGTTCAGCAAAGGAGGCCCGCTAATCACTAAACAGAAAGAGGACAGTAAAGAATCTACCGTATTTTCCGGCGTATAAGACGACTTTTTAACCCCTAAAAATTGTCCCAAAAGTCGGGGGTCGTCTTATACGCCGGGTACGGTGTGTGCAGCGAGCGATCCTGGATGTTCCCAGGGTCTGAAGGAGAGGAGACTCTCCTTCAGGCCCTGGGATCCATATTCATGTTAAAAATAAAGAATAAAAATAAAAAATATGTATATACTCACCCTTCCGAGAAGCCTGGCTCTCACCGGTGTAAGCGTCTGCCTCCGTTCCTAAGAATTGCAGAGCGTGAAGGACCTTCGATGACGTCACGGTCAGGTGACTGGTCACATGAGCGGTCACGGACCAATCACAGGCCAGTCACCTGACCTTGACATCATCGAGGGTCCTTCATGCTGCAATTCTTAGGAACGGAGGCAGATGCTTACACCGGTGAGAGCCAGGCTTCTCGGAAGGGTGAGTATATACATATTTTTTATTTTTATTCTTTATTTTTAACATGAATATGGATCCCAGGGCCTGAAGGAGAGTCTCCTCTCCTTCAGACCCTGGGAACCACACGCTATATAAGATGACTGGGCGTATAAGATGACCCCAGTCTTATACAGCGGGCATATCCCAAATTCCATATTTTATATGGAAAAGTTGGGGGTCGTCTTATACGCCCAGTCGTCTTATACACCAGAAAATACGGTATGTGGTCAGTACAAAACCCTATCCAAAAATATCCACGCAGAGGATGCAAGAACCCCCACACCAAATAACGATGTGAGGGGAGAACCTCAGCACCCCAGAGCTACCAGCAAGCGAAAAGATCACATATTAGCAAGCTGGACTGAACTCATCATATACTGAGAAAACATATAGAACACAGATGAGCAGAAATGAACTAGCAAAAACTTAGCTTCTCTTGGAGAACCAGATCACGAATGAAGTCAGGAGAGATCAAAACCAGCACTGAGTACAACGACAGCAGGCCAAGAGTGAAGGTCCAGGTGAGTTAAATAGAACACCTGAATAGCAGGTGACGAGGCAGCTGATCCCAGCCACAGACCCGCAGAATAACAAAAGAGCCACCAGAGGGAGCCCAAAGACAGAACTCACACAGTACCACTCACGACCACAGGAGGGAGTCCGAAAACAGAGTTCACAACAGGTATTACCATCAGAGACATTTCCGTCATTGCAGAAATATATGTCTGATAGTTAGTAGACAAGGAAGTGGCATGTCAGATTTTTTGGAACTCCTAAAGTGAACCCGCAGAACCACGACAACGAACCTCCCAAGGGTGAGCTGGCCTGGTGGACCACCCCCAATACAGGGAGTGTTAGGGGCAGGCCCGAGGGAGACTATTGCCGCAGAAGCTGATACCCGGGGACAGGAAGTAGGAGCAGAAAAGACGCACAACTGGCTATAACGGAGACACAGGGCAGACTAGCAATGACTGAGACTAAGAATAGGCAGGATATGGTGGACGCCCAGGACAGACTGGATATGGCGGAAACACAGGGCAGGCAGGTTATGGCAAATGCCCAGGACAGACTGGATAAGGCGGAGACACAGGACAGACAGGGTATGGCGGAAACACAGGACAGGCAGGGTATGGCGGAAACGCAGGACAGGCAGGGTATGGTGGAAACACAGGACAGGCAGGGTATGGCAGATGCACCAGACAGAGCAAGGCACAGAGAGACCTGGGTCAAATGAGGACAAATGACAATCAGGCATGGAGCAGAGGAAGGAGTTACCTTACATAGACTGAGTGCTGCAGAACTTCAAGATCCTCCAGAATCATAGAGTGGAGGAACGGAGCGACTGCAGACCAGAGAGAGGAAGTGCGTGTGCACAGTGAGAGACGTGCACGCGCACCCGACGAGAGCCAGGGACCGGCGGCGAGTCAGGAGAAGAGACCGGAAGGCACGCCCACACCAAGTATATCGGAGCACAGAGTGAGCGGCAGGCGTGGCGGCAGGAGCGGCGGCAGGTGGCGCCGTGACATGGCATCTGCACTACAGGAATAATGAGGGTCCCCTTTACCCTTATTTAGGACTTAGGAGAGGGGAAGATCATGCGTAAATATAGCTGTCCCATTGCAAAAGTAAATTACATAAGTTCCAATGTAGAGAGCTACAACTCTAGTTGGCCGCCTATATATATCTTTCTTGAGTGACTTGAAGGGGTCAAAGGATCCCATTCTCCTAACATTTATGTGGACACAGTGATGACTGTGTGCAGCCCCTCTTTTTCTTATGGAAACTACAAGCAATTAGCCACACACAGGCAAGACAAGATTGTTGGGGGGCTATATAAAATGGCAGAGAGGCCACATATGGTCTGCCCCATGGCCGCAGATTGTGTACCCCTGAGAATAACATCAAGGCCATAACATTCGCAGCTGCTTCATCTGTAAATAGTTTATTCCAAGATTTGTTATTCCCCGTTTTTTATTTGTAGTCCTTCATTAGTCTTAGGGCAAAAATAGCACAAAACAACTGCCTACATGGTATTAAGTGGCATTTTCCTAACATTAGCATAGTCACGTTAATTTGCTATTTAGAGAAAATATTGAATAGGTAGACATTTGTGTAGCATATAATATAGCACACTGAATGTCCCTGTGAATTGTGACTTGTTTGCAGAAGAAGCTTATCACAAAGTCAACTTTTGTTGGTGACCAAACCCATTAGTGCTCAGTTTACCTTACAATATGCTGATGATATGGTTGACTATGGTTTGTAACACAGATTTCTTCCCTTAATCGTTACTACTTACTTTTCCTTAAAAGCAATCCCTAAAATACAATTTCTGCTATTTTCCAAAATCCTCCAACACAGTCCAGTGTTTGGATGAACCAACATACAATTTGTGTGCTCAGAAGCCTGAAATTAAGTAGCCCGTTTTACATCGCAGCTCTTAATTACAATATTGAGGCAATGACAAAAAATACACAACGCGGAAAATACTGCAGCTCCTGATAAGAAATCCCTGTAGACTCTACACATGATTAGCTTGTAGGCTTTCCTGGGAGCAATGTTTGCTTTCTCTAGCAACCTTTATAACATATACGGTATTTAACATATAAAGTCGATTTGGCTACAAAGTCTTTTATTTTAGATAGAAGAGATATTGTTAACAATGGATAGAACAGAGTCGGATTTTCTGTAAGGTCATCATTCATCAGACATTCGTGTATCCTGACGGCCTGAGTACAGACCGTGATGCTCATGAGCTGGCCAAATGTCTCCTGACCCGAACTGGACAGCCTTATCTATGCCTGCAAGTCTGTCAGGTTCAAGTCAGGAGACTTGCAGCTAGTCCATGCATCACGATCAGTACTCAGACCATCGGGATACACGGATGTCTGAATTCGACCTCACGCTTGAGATGTATTTTCTTTTATGAGTGTGCATTGTAGGAATGGTCTGTAGTCCTTAGCATCACAATCAAATTGGGCCTCATATATGAAAAGTAGTGTAGACAAAGCCTTATGATGTTATCTATAAAACCTAAATATTAGCTATTTTTTGTAATGGAGGTCCAAAAATAAATGCAGTTTCAATGGGCAAAACCTCCAAGAATCATGTTTCTATCGTAAAACCACTTTTCACTGTATACAATGTTTGGATTTAACCCCTTCCTGACCTGTGACACAGCGTATGCGTCATGAAAGTCGGTGCCAATCCGACCTGTGACGCATATGCTGTGTCACAGAATGATCGCGTCCCTGCAGATCGGGTGAAAGGGTTAACTCCAATTTCACCCGATCTGCAGGGACAGGGGGAGTGGTGCTTCAGCCCAGGGGGGGGTGGCTTCAGCCCCCCGTGGCTACGATCGCTCTGATTGGCTGTTGAAAGTGAAACTGCCAATCAGAGCGATTTGTAATATTTCACCTAAAAAACTGGTGAAATATTACAATCCAGCCATGGCCAATGCTGCAATATCATCAACCATGGCTGGAAACACTGATGTGACCCCCCCACCCCACCGATCGCCCCCCCAAGCCACCGATCTGTCCCGTAGTCCCCTTCGTCCTGTGCTCCGCTCCCCCGTCCTCCTGTCCGCTCCCCCCATGCTCCTATGTCACCCCCCCCGTGCTCCGACGCCCCCCCATGCCCCGATCTCCCCTCTTATACTTACCGAGGCTCCCGGTGTCCATCCATCTTCTCTATGGGCGCCTTCCATCTTCCGGCCAGCAGATTCGTTCCAGGTATGGTTTGATTACTGTGATAAAACCTATCACAGTGATCAAAATAAAAAAAATAGTAAATGACCCCCCCCTTTATCACCCCCATAGGTAGGGACAACAATAAAAAAAAGAAAATATATATATTTTTTTCTTTTTCCACTAGGGTTAGGGTTAGGGGTAGGGTTAGGGTTAGGGGTAGGGTTAGGGGTAGGGTTAGGGGTAGGGCATGTGCACACAGTGCGGATTTGGCTGCGGATCCGCAGCGGATTGGCCACGGATCCGCAGCGGATTGGCAGCGGATTGTCCGCTGCCAATTCATAGCAGTTTTCCATCAGGTTTACAGGACCATGTACACCTATGGAAAACCAAATCCCCTGTGGCCATGGTGCGGAAAATTCCATGCGGAAACGCTGCGTTGTATTTTCCGCAGCATGTCAATTCTTTGTGCGGATTCTGCAGCGTTTTACACCTGTTCCTCAATAGGAATCCGCAGGTGAAATCCGCACAAAAAAACACTTGAAATCTGCTGTAAATCCGCAGGTAAAACGCAGTGCCTTTTACCTGCAGATTTTTCAAAAATCGTGCGGAAAAATCTCACACGAATCCGCAACGTGGGCACATATCCTTAGGGTTAGGGTTGGAATTAGAGTTAGGGTTGGAATTAGGGCTAGGGTTGCAAATAGGGTTAAGATTAGGCTTGTGGTTAGGGTTACGGATAGGGTTAGGGGTGTGTTGGGGTTACAGTTGTGGTTAGGGTTAGGATTAGGGTTAGGGTTGGGATTAGGGTTACAGGTGTGTTGGGGTTAGGGTTGTGGTTAGGGTTATGGCTACAGTTGGGATTAGGGTTAGGGGTGTGTTGGGATTAGTGTTGAAGTTAGAATTGAGGGGTTTCCACATCAGGGGTCTCCAAACGCAACATGGCGCCACCATTGATTCCAGCCAATCTTGCGTTCAAAAAGTCAAATGGTGCTCCCTCCCTTCCAAGCCCCGACGTGTGCCCAAACAGTGGTTTACCCCCACATATGGGGTACCAGCGTACTCAGGACAAACTGGGCAACAACTATTGGGGTCCAATTTCTCCTGTTACCCTTGCAAAAATAAAAAATTACTTGCTAAAACATAATTTTTGAGGAAAGAACAATTATTTTTTATTTTCACGGCTCTGCGTTATAAACTTCTGTGAAGCACTTGGGGGTTGAAAGTGCTCACCACACATCTAGATAAGTTCCTTGGGGGGTCTAGTTTCCAAAATGGGGTCACTTGTGGGGGTTTCTACTGTTTAGGCACATCAGGGGCTCTGCAAACGTAACATGATGCCCGCAGACCATTCCATCAAAGTCTGCATTCCAAAACGTCACTACTTCCCTTCCGAGCCCCGGCATGTGCCCAAACAGTGGTTTACCCCCACATATGGGGTATCAGCGCACTCAGGAGAAACTGGACAACAACTTTTGGTGTCAAATTTCTCCTGTTACCCTTGGGAAAATTAAAAAATTCTGGGCTAAAAAAATATTTTTGAGGAAAGGAAACACATTTATTATTTTCACGGCTCTGCGTTATAAACTTCTGTGAAGCACTTGGGGGTTCAAAGTGCTCACCACACATCTAGCTAAGTTCCCTTGGGGGTCTAGTTTCCAAAATGTGGTCACTTGTGGGGAGTTCCTACTGTTTAGGCACAACAGGGGCTCTGCAAACGCAACCTGACGCCCGCAGAGCATTCCATCAAAGTCTGCATTTCAAAACGTCACTACTTCCCTTCCGAACCCCGACGTGTGCCAAAACAGTGGTTTACCCCCACATATGGGGTATCAGCATACTCAGGAGAAACTGGACAACAACATTTGGGGTCCAATTTCTCCTATTACCCTTGGGAAAATAAAAAATTGTGCGCTAAAATATCATTTTTGAGAAAAAAAAAATTATTTTTTATTTTCATGGCTCTGCGTTATAAACTTCTGTGAAGCACTTGGTGGTTCAAAGTGCTCACCACACATCTAGATTAGTTCCTTGGGAGGTATAGTTTCCAAAATGGGGTCACTTGTGGGGGAGCTCCAATGTTTAGGCACACAGGGGCTCTCCAAACGCGACATGGTGTCCGCTAATGATTGGAGCTAATTTTCCATTCAAAAAGCCAAATGACGTGCCTTCCCTTCCGAGCCCTGCCGTGCACCCAAACAGTAGTTTACCCCCACATATGAGGTATCCGCGTACTCAGGAGAAATTGCCCAACAAATTTTAGGATCCATTTTATCCTGTTGCCCATGTGAAAATGAAAAAAATTGAGGCTAAAAGAAATTTTGTGTGAAAAAAAAGTACTTTTTCATTTTTACGGATCAATTTGTGAAGCACCTGAGGGTTTAAAGTGCTCACTATGCTTCTAGATAAGTTCCTTGGGGGGTCTAGTTTCCAAAATGGGGTCACTTGTGGGGGAGCTCCAATGTTTAGGCACACGGGGGCTCTCCAAACGCAACATGGTGTCCGCTAAAGATTGGAGCCAATTTTTCATTGAAAAAGTCAAATGGCGCTCCTTCCCTTCCAAGCCCTGTCGTGCGCCCAAACAGTGGTTCCACCCCACATATGGGGTATCAGCGTACTCAGGACAAATTGTACAATAACTTTTGGGGTCCAGATTCTCTTTTTACCCTTGGGAAAATAAAAAAATTGTTGCTAAAACATCATTTTTGTGACTAAAAAGTTAAATGTTCATTTTTTCCTTCCATGTTGCTTCTGCTGCTGTGAAGCACCTGAAGGGTTAATAAACTTCTTGAATGTGGTTTTGAGCACCTTGAGGGGTGCAGTTTTTAGAATGGTGTCACTTTTGGGTATTTTCAGCCATATAGACCCCTCAAACTGACTTCAAATGTGAGGTGGTCCCTAAAAAAAATGGTTTTGTAAATTTCGTTGTAAAAATGAGAAATTGTTGGTCAAATTTTAACCCTTATAACTTCCTAGCAAAAAAAAATGTTGTTTCCAAAATTGTGCTGATGTAAAGTAGACATGTGGGAAATGTTATTTATTAACTATTTTGTGTCACATAACTCTCTGGTTTAACAGAATAAAAATTCAAAATGTGAAAATTGCGAAATTTTCAAAATGTTCGCAAAATTTCCGTTTTTTTCACAAATAAACTCAGAAATTATCGACCTAAATTTACCACTAACGTGAAGCCCAATATGCCACGAAAAAGCAATCTCAGAACCGCTAGGATCCGTTGAAGCGTTCCTGAGTTATTACATCATAAAGGGACACTGGTCAGAATTTCAAAAAATGGCAAGGTCATTAAGGCCAAAATAGGCTGGGTCATGAAGGGGTTAATGTTCTTAAGCCCTGTTTTTCTTTGAAATGCTGCGTTGATTCAAAGTCAAACATGCATGGCTGTAATCATCTGATACGCGCTAACTGGGGATTGGGCAGCACATGTCAACTGTCATGTTCCTTATAATAAAATTACTATTAAATAATTTGCCTATATAATAAATTATCTTTGTAGGAGTTGGGGCTTAATATGCTTGGATTCTGTACGTAAAATCATAAAGAGAGCGTTATGGTTAGCAGTAGTCATCACGATGGGGAGCCATATAAATCTACTGTACATGCAGCGAGCTCTACTTCTCTACAGCAATAGACAGACAGAATGAGTTTACCAAGAAGTATGTTATTATTCTATTTCCCTAGGATATGCATTAAATGTTGAACAGTGGAATCACTCACAGACAAAAGAATCCCTTCTGATGACAAATAAGGCAGGAGTCCGTTTTCCCTTTCTTTAATCTGGGGGTCCTTTGCTCTCTATATCTGCCTCTGATGTATGTGTATATTGTACTGTGTTGCCTAAAGTTGCTTCATTACTGTCGTGTTAAAAGTCATTGATTAAAACATATATCCTGAAAGAGACATGGAGTAAAACGTCCAAGAAATAATAAAATCACAATTTTATTAAAGATTATAAAAAGTAACAGTATAGACATCAAAGGTAAACAAAAAAGTAGAGGCAATAGAACACAGTGTCGGCAACTGTTCACAAATCCACAAGAAAAATGTCAGGTATTGGGCACATAATGCGCTAGTAACAAAGAGTCCCAGAGACAAGACTCCAACATAAATAATCGGATGCCAACAGGTCCTGTAACAATGGCCAAAAAATGAAAAAAATCCCCACTAATTAAAACTGTAATACTGACCAGGGCAATCCAAGTGAAAAGAAAAAGGAATCTTACCCATTGTAACCCATATGTTGACAATCTGCCATCTCTCTGCTTATTAACCAATACTAGTAGGCAATACACAGAATACAGCACACATGTATCTGTGTCCACATACGGAGATATTATACAAGAAAAGTAGAAAAATCCATGCAAAAAACAATATATAGAACCTACAAAGAAGATTATGCACAATTGGACAACTAATATATCAAATGATCATCTTTATTGAAATTTAAAATACCAACAACAAACAAAGAAAATCTGTAGAAAAGGATGCTATGAAGGTGACGCTGCACCTTAGCCGCAGGACAGAGGATATGCTCAGTAAACTACAATGATAACAATCATACCAAAAAGAAACATGTGCGCTGATGTAACACGAGATATAAAGAGCCCGGCTGGTAAAGAATATCCAGATCAGCACAAACACATAAAATATAAGGAAATAACTTACAAAAATGAAGCATGGAAACCTCCGACCTGCGGCGCCACCCCTACGCGCGTTTCGGCGTGCGTGCCTTCTTCCGGGGGAGTGGCGTCGTCAGGTCAGGTGTAGCAGATATACATGTGCCCAGCCAATGGGGATTAACTCCTATAATGGCACCGAAGTGCCGGCCATAAGCGGCGCATGCTCAGTCGGGAGCGGCGGGGCACTGATCCCAGAGTGCGTCATCGCTGAAGTGAATGAGCTGGGACCGCCCACAAGACCGTGAGCCGGTACCGTCCATACACAGGGGTAGCGATAGAGACGCCGTCTGTGACCGTGAGCCACCCACCCCCAGCGGGCATGCGCACTGGCCGTAAACTAACTAATCAGGCAGAAGGTAGATGACAGAGCCACAGAAACGAAAGTGCAGCAGTGCTAGTGAACTAGTGTATGTTATAATACAGATATATATAGAGCAAGTGACGATAAAAGCATATCAGATACTAGCTCATAAAATATTAAAAGAGCTAAAACATGGTATTAAAATATGCTATGATATGAAAAAAAGTGAGAAACGTGCTAAACACCAAACAAAATACTGGATGAAAAGTAATAGAACGCAAAAGCAATAAATAATACAAATATATATATATATATAAAGTGACAAAAGCACCACAATGATACAACATTATGTACAAAATGTGTAGACATTAAGAGACACCAAAAGTCATATAAAACACTGTAAATAATCCTACAGCGATAAAAATAGTAACAGTGCATATGCTGGTGCCACCAAAAACGTGGATCCGTGATGAAACCGCGGCACAAATAGATGATCTTCTCCTGATATGAAGCAGAGTATTCACCACAGGGAACAACCAAATGGTGTAAACCAAATTCAAAATGAGTCGAAAAAAACTGAAAAAAACGAATAAAGAGAGTTAAAAGACACAAAATCATTAAAAACAATTAAAAAGAACCCCTGACGAGGCCAATTAAAAATCTGATAACGGGAAACCCAGAAAAGATGTACAGTGACACTTACTCACAAAAAGGGGGCATAACTTATCATTTCATTGAGGCCCTGGGGGGATATAGTACGTAACTCCCAAATCCATCGGGCCTCCTTTTGGGCTAACATTCGTCCCACACCACCTCCCCGAAGATTCAAGCGCACACAGTCAATACCTTTAACCTGAAGTAGAGAAGGATCGCAGGCATGAAATTGTTTAAAATGCCTCGGCACACTCTTCAGAGCGTCCATGTCTTTCTCATTTTTTGCAGCCAAGATGTCTCTAACATGTTCCCTCACTCTGATTTTAAGGGCCCTTGTGGTCAATCCAATATAGATTTTAACACACGGACAGGATGCATAATACACGACGGCCGTTGTATCACACGTGATGGTATGTGTGATTTTGAACACACGCCCATCAGTTGAGGAAAAATCCTTTGCTGTTATGATGTTGGGACAGGCCACACACTTCCCACATGGTTTGCAACCCCACACTGAGAGTGGTCTCCGCCGATCAGACTGAAATAGTGGGGAAGGAGTTTTCGGTGTATAGTAGCTCCTGACCAACATATCACCTAGATTCGGAGACCTTCTGGCTGTTAGTGAGGGTTTAGATGGTAAATACAACTTCAAAACAGGATCAGCCAGAAGAATGGGCCAATGTTTATCCATAATCTGGTATAACTTTTTCCAATGAGAGTTAAAGGTTGTCACCAATCTCACCTGATTACTGGACTCATTTTGTCTAGACGTATATAATAGTTGCTGACGGTCTGTATTCCTTGCTCTGTTGTAAGCCCTTTTTATAGATCTTCGGCTGTAGCCTCTCTCCAAAAAACGGACCTTCATCTCTTCTGCCCTGGTTTCAAAATCCGCAAAATCAGAGCATATTCGTCTAATACGAAGAAATTGTCCAGTGGGAACCGCATTGACCACATGGGGAGGATGTGCAGAGCTGGCATGGAGCACTGAATTAACAGCCGTGGTCTTACGGAAGGCATCGGAGGACAAAAGACCGTCTGGACCCCTTCTGACCAGGACATCCAAAAACTCGACTTGATGGTAGCTGGAATTGAAGGTCAAATGAATGTTTAAATCATTATTGTTAAGCTCTTGAAAAAACTATTTTAATTCATTAGAAGTACCTCGCCAGATCAAAAAAATGTCATCAATGTAGCGGGCCCAAAATATGACCCGCTCCATTGATACACCCCGATCTGATGAGAAAAGATCCCTCTCCCACAGCCCCAGGAACAAGTTAGCATATGAAGGCGCACAAGCCGCCCCCATTGCTGTGCCCTGGAGCTGCAGGAAGAAGGACCCGTTAAACAAGAAAAAATTTTTGGTGAGTAAAAATTCGAGCAAAATCAACAAAAATTCCACATCATCAGCCGACAAATCCGTCATGGTCAGAAAGTGGGAGACCGCCCTCAAGCCATCCTGGTGTCGAATATTCGTGTATACAGATTCAACATCACAAGTGACGAGAAGCATGTCATCGTCAATGTGAATCGAATCAATTTTTTTGAGAAAATCAGACGTATCCCTAGTGTAAGAGGGGATCGTCTCCACCAGGGGCTTGAGGAACGAGTCAATATACCTCCCAATGCCCTCCGTAAGGCCACCGACCCCAGATACGATGGGCCTACCTGGGGGAGCCCGTAGGTTTTTGTGAACCTTGGGCAAGAGGTATAATGTCGCTAGCCGCGGATCCTTGACCAAAAGAATGTTCCGTACTTCTGTGGTAATTAGATTCCTCTCTTCAGCTCTCCCAAGAATTTTACACAATTGCTCCTTGTATGAAGATAAAGGGTTAAACGTTAGTTTTTTGTAGTGTGACGTATTCCTCAACTGACGATAGGCCTCAGCTTCATATAATTTAGTGGGCCAGACAACAATGTTTCCGCCCTTATCGGCCGGTTTGATGACAATATCTTTAAGGCCCTTCAAACGTTTAATACATTGATGCTGAGAGGCAGTAAGGTTGTTTTTAAAAATAGTAGAAGGTATACTGTCAATATCATTACTCACCAACTGGACAAAGATCTCCACATTAGGACAAGCGGATAGTGGTGGAAATTTCGTTGATTTTGGACGGAGTGAGGGAGGAATCTTCCCCAGGGACGGGCCATGATGTTCAATGGCCAATTCTTCCAACGTCCTTAAAGCAGCTTGTTCAGATGGTAAGGGGAATAGTTTCTGAGTTTCTTCACAGTAGAACCATTTTTTGAAGAGAAGTGAACGACCAAATACATGTAAATCTTTAATGATTGTGAATTTATCACATCTTGAGCTAGGAGAAAAGGTTAAACCTTTAGACAAAACATAGATTTCCTCATTACTAAATTTATAATCAGATAGGTTGATCACCTTCAAAGCATCATTCCGTGAGTTGGAGCCTTGAGGACGTTTATTTGTATCTGTTCTTTGTTCCTTCTTTCTTTTATTATCGTTACCAAAACGTGTTCTCATGGAATGGTAAGACGTATCTGAGGTTTCACCCGAAGATGAGACAGATGAAAAAGACACAGATCTTTGTCTCCTACTTTGTCTTTTCTACTTTTCTTGTATAATATCTCCGTATGTGGACACAGATACATGTGTGCTGTATTCTGTGTATTGCCTACTAGTATTGGTTGATAATTAATCCTGTGTATTTTCACAGAATAATATTTCTTGGTTTGCAATGGATTACAAAAACAGGGATGTTTCCTGGCAGGCTCAAGCTGCTCAGGTCTTTGATGGTGACGCCACCAATCTGATGACGGGTTCTCAGGGTGATGTAAGTGGCCTACAAATAAAGATCAAACGTCTGCTACATAAACGTACAAGAATGTGGTGGAATAGGGCTCTTTTGGAGAATTATCTAAAGAAAAAAATCATCCCACGTGGCTTGAGGATTCAAGTGTTTCCGTCGTTTCCGGTGAGCGATGAGAATTTTATTGGCAAATGGGAAGAGATCTGTACTAAATCATCCCTCCAATTCATGGAACTATTGGTTGATTTAAACAAGAAATCGGTTTCGGCAGTAGAAACTGAGATTGATGAACTATTCGGTAACCTTAAGGAGGCTTCCTCTCCCGAGAGTTTATTAGCATTTAACCTAACTATGGACAAAAATTCGGATGAATGGGAGAAACAAATTAAATCTAATCAGGCTAAGAAAGTCTCCCGTGACAGTAATGATTACCAGCAAGGTACAGTATATAGGTGGAGACACCATGGCCCTAGGAGACAAAGATCTGTGTCTTTTTCATCTGTCTCATCTTCGGGTGAAACCTCAGATACGTCTTACCATTCCATGAGAACACGTTTTGGTAACGATAATAAAAGAAAGAAGGAACAAAGAACAGATACAAATAAACGTCCTCAAGGCTCCAACTCACGGAATGATGCTTTGAAGGTGATCAACCTATCTGATTATAAATTTAGTAATGAGGAAATCTATGTTTTGTCTAAAGGTTTAACCTTTTCTCCTAGCTCAAGTTGTGATAAATTCACAATCATTAAAGATTTACATGTATTTGGTCGTTCACTTCTCTTCAAAAAATGGTTCTACTGTGAAGAAACTCAGAAACTATTCCCCTTACCATCTGAACAAGCTGCTTTAAGGACGTTGGAAGAATTGGCCATTGAACATCATGGCCCGTCCCTGGGGAAGATTCCTCCCTCACTCCGTCCAAAATCAATGAAATTTCCACCACTATCCGCTTGTCCTAATGTGGAGATCTTTGTCCAGTTGGTGAGTAATGATATTGACAGTATACCTTCTACTATTTTTAAAAACAACCTTACTGCCTCTCAGCATCAATGTATTAAACGTTTGAAGGGCCTTAAAGATATTGTCATCAAACCGGCCGATAAGGGCGGAAACATTGTTGTCTGGCCCACTAAATTATATGAAGCTGAGGCCTATCGTCAGTTGAGGAATACGTCACACTACAAAAAACTAATGTTTAACCCTTTATCTTCATACAAGGAGCAATTGTGTAAAATTCTTGGGAGAGCTGAAGAGAGGAATCTAATTACCACAGAAGTACGGAACATTCTTTTGGTCAAGGATCCGCGGATAGCGACATTATACCTCTTGCCCAAGGTTCACAAAAACCTACGGGCTCCCCCAGGTAGGCCCATCGTATCTGGGGTCGGTGGCCTTACGGAGGGCATTGGGAGGTATATTGACTCGTTCCTCAAGCCCCTGGTGGAGACGATCCCCTCTTACACTAGGGATACGTCTGATTTTCTCAAAAAAATTGATTCGATTCACATTGACGATGACATGCTTCTCGTCACTTGTGATGTTGAATCTGTATACACGAATATTCGACACCAGGATGGCTTGAGGGCGGTCTCCCACTTTCTGACCATGACGGATTTGTCGGCTGATGATGTGGAATTTTTGTTGATTTTGCTCGAATTTTTACTCACCAAAAATTTTTTCTTGTTTAACGGGTCCTTCTTCCTGCAGCTCCAGGGCACAGCAATGGGGGCGGCTTGTGCGCCTTCATATGCTAACTTGTTCCTGGGGCTGTGGGAGAGGGATCTTTTCTCGTCAGATCGGGGTGTATCAATGGAGCGGGTCATATTTTGGGCCCGCTACATTGATGACATTTTTTTGATCTGGCGAGGTACTTCTAATGAATTAAAATTGTTTTTTCAAGAGCTTAACAATAATGATTTAAACATTCATTTGACCTTCAATTCCAGCTACCATCAAGTCGAGTTTTTGGATGTCCTGGTCAGAAGGGGTCCAGACGGTCTTTTGTCCTCCGATGCCTTCCGTAAGACCACGGCTGTTAATTCAGTGCTCCATGCCAGCTCTGCACATCCTCCCCATGTGGTCAATGCGGTTCCCACTGGACAATTTCTTCGTATTAGACGAATATGCTCTGATTTTGCGGATTTTGAAACCAGGGCAGAAGAGATGAAGGTCCGTTTTTTGGAGAGAGGCTACAGCCGAAGATCTATAAAAAGGGCTTACAACAGAGCAAGGAATACAGACCGTCAGCAACTATTATATACGTCTAGACAAAATGAGTCCAGTAATCAGGTGAGATTGGTGACAACCTTTAACTCTCATTGGAAAAAGTTATACCAGATTATGGATAAACATTGGCCCATTCTTCTGGCTGATCCTGTTTTGAAGTTGTATTTACCATCTAAACCCTCACTAACAGCCAGAAGGTCTCCGAATCTAGGTGATATGTTGGTCAGGAGCTACTATACACCGAAAACTCCTTCCCCACTATTTCAGTCTGATCGGCGGAGACCACTCTCAGTGTGGGGTTGCAAACCATGTGGGAAGTGTGTGGCCTGTCCCAACATCATAACAGCAAAGGATTTTTCCTCAACTGATGGGCGTGTGTTCAAAATCACACATACCATCACGTGTGATACAACGGCCGTCGTGTATTATGCATCCTGTCCGTGTGTTAAAATCTATATTGGATTGACCACAAGGGCCCTTAAAATCAGAGTGAGGGAACATGTTAGAGACATCTTGGCTGCAAAAAATGAGAAAGACATGGACGCTCTGAAGAGTGTGCCGAGGCATTTTAAACAATTTCATGCCTGCGATCCTTCTCTACTTCAGGTTAAAGGTATTGACTGTGTGCGCTTGAATCTTCGGGGAGGTGGTGTGGGACGAATGTTAGCCCAAAAGGAGGCCCGATGGATTTGGGAGTTACGTACTATATCCCCCCAGGGCCTCAATGAAATGATAAGTTATGCCCCCTTTTTGTGAGTAAGTGTCACTGTACATCTTTTCTGGGTTTCCCGTTATCAGATTTTTAATTGGCCTCGTCAGGGGTTCTTTTTAATTGTTTTTAATGATTTTGTGTCTTTTAACTCTCTTTATTCGTTTTTTTCAGTTTTTTTCGACTCATTTTGAATTTGGTTTACACCATTTGGTTGTTCCCTGTGGTGAATACTCTGCTTCATATCAGGAGAAGATCATCTATTTGTGCCGCGGTTTCATCACGGATCCACGTTTTTGGTGGCACCAGCATATGCACTGTTACTATTTTTATCGCTGTAGGATTATTTACAGTGTTTTATATGACTTTTGGTGTCTCTTAATGTCTACACATTTTGTACATAATGTTGTATCATTGTGGTGCTTTTGTCACTTTATATATATATATATATATATATATATTTGTATTATTTATTGCTTTTGCGTTCTATTACTTTTCATCCAGTATTTTGTTTGGTGTTTAGCACGTTTCTCACTTTTTTTCATATCATAGCATATTTTAATACCATGTTTTAGCTCTTTTAATATTTTATGAGCTAGTATCTGATATGCTTTTATCGTCACTTGCTCTATATATATCTGTATTATAACATACACTTGTTCACTAGCACTGCTGCACTTTCGTTTCTGTGGCTCTGTCATCTACCTTCTGCCTGATTAGTTAGTTTACGGCCAGTGCGCATGCCCGCTGGGGGTGGGTGGCTCACGGTCACAGACGGCGTCTCTATCGCTACCCCTGTGTATGGACGGTACCGGCTCACGGTCTTGTGGGCGGTCCCAGCTCATTCACTTCAGCGATGACGCACTCTGGGATCAGTGCCCCGCCGCTCCCGACTGAGCATGCGCCGCTTATGGCCGGCACTTCGGTGCCATTATAGGAGTTAATCCCCATTGGCTGGGCACATGTATATCTGCTACACCTGACCTGACGACGCCACTCCCCCCGAAGAAGGCACGCACGCCGAAACGCGCGTAGGGGTGGCGCCGCAGGTCGGAGGTTTCCATGCTTCATTTTTGTAAGTTATTTCCTTATATTTTATGTGTTTGTGCTGATCTGGATATTCTTTACCAGCCGGGCTCTTTATATCTCGTGTTACATCAGCGCACATGTTTCTTTTTGGTATGATTGTTATCATTGTAGTTTACTGAGCATATCCTCTGTCCTGCGGCTAAGGTGCAGCGTCACCTTCATAGCATCCTTTTCTACAGATTTTCTTTGTTTGTTGTTGGTATTTTAAATTTCAATAAAGATGATCATTTGATATATTAGTTGTCCAATTGTGCATAATCTTCTTTGTAGGTTCTATACATCTCTCTGCTTGTCCACATATGGGTTAGTATGGGTAAGATGCCTTTTTCTTTTCACTTCAATTGCCCTGGTCAGTTTTACAAGGCCTTGATGTGATACCCCTGTGTGCCATATATATTATTGGAGCCTTTTCTTGCTACTGCTTGCCTTATCATATTTCATGACATAATAACGTATTTAATTAGTGGGGATTTTTTTTATTTTTTGGCCATTGCTACAGGACCTGTTGGCATCCGATTATGTATGTTGGAGTCTTGTCTCTGGGACTCTTTGTTACTAGTGCATTATGTGCCCAATACCTGACATTTTTCTTGTGGATTTGTGAACAGTTGCCGACACAGTGCACTATTGCCTCTACGTTTTTGTTTACCGTTGATGTCTACTGTTACTTTTTATGATCTTTAATAAAATTGTGATTTTATTATTTCTTGGACATTTTACTCCATGTCTCTTGTAGGATATATGTTGTAGGGGAGTGTCCGATCTTTTCTTATTTTGGACCGTTACCTTGGTATAGTCATGAGACTTTTTTTTATCACTATACTGTTCCTTGTTTGGATGATATTGATAGCATTAATTAAAACATGTCTTACTGTGAAATATAGGAACAGCCACATTTGACGAAATCGATAGTAGGTCAGATCATAACATTACTGTATACCTCAATACCAACATTAAAATATAATATGGCTTAAGTAAAATGTTCCATATGGGTATATTTAACAGTCACGGGATAAATAGAAAGTGTGCCATCTTCATTCTCATGTATGGATTTTGTTAAGATTCAGTGGTCAACGTTCAGTAGTCAAAGGTCATAGTCAAAGAACAAAATGGACAAAACCAAAAGGAAAATAATTCTCATATTATATTACAAAAACTTCACTAATAAAACATACATAAAATATAAAATGTTGTCAGAAACGTATAACACAAAATGTTTGTCCCAAAAATATACTAGTCAGAACATGAGCCGAACTTAAATTGTCTCATTCTTACCCCACATGGCAATAATCTCTAAAATTTACTTTCTGCTTATCAAAAGGGGCAAATAATAATATACAGTATAGATAACTAAAGCATGGCAATGACATTCAACATTATACTTAGATCTATACGAAAAACCCATGCTATTCCAATGTATGTTATCAATAGAGTAATAAAACTTACATAGCCCCCACCAAACATTGTGACGAAGGTCTTCTTCTGAAGCCGGTGAGTGGATGAATAGTCGAACAGACTCCAAATGAAGCAGGCTTGGTTGAAACCTGCAATAGTAATGTGCCAACTCCACCCAATCTGATGTAACCCACACACGTATCACATTTAGTTTGCTCGAAACAAAGGAAAGCACTTCTTGGTGCCAGGTATGTGGGCTAAGTCATCAATCATGTTCAAGAAACAAATTAATTTTGCAATACAAATAAAACTTAATCTTTGCTTTGCCAATCACAGATATGAAACCAACCAATCAAGCCTCAAGTTCACAGAAAAGCATTTAGTTAATAATTAATCTTATGACACATTAAACAGTGACTACATCCTTGAGTACAATGAAATTCATGTTCCGTTTTACACATAGCAAAAATGTACCATTAATGAGACAATGCATAATTAATATTAAAAATGTATGTATATTGCAGGCCTACTATAAGGTATTGTTCATAAATCTATGGAGTTAATATCTAATGGAGGGAATATTTTAAAGATTAATGGTTTGCATTCTGTTGTAATTTCACAGTATTGTTCATAGTCATATTTAAAATGAACAGGAGGAAAGGAAACAGCAAAGCAGGAAGAAATGCCCTGGACTAGTATATATAAGGAGATGAGATGATGTTAGCAGCTGCAGCTAGGAGCAGCCACCTGTATGTTCCCAGCCAGCATGGAAAGAGTCTTTAACCTCTTCAGGACTGATGGAAAGGAAATCCATTTAAAATAAGATGCAAATCACACAGTCTCTAAAGACCTGCGATTCATTACCTGTTGTGACCTTCTATCTCCACGTCTCCCAGGGGGTCGTGACACCCTTGTGACATGTATGAGTCTCAGTATATACTACATAATGCAAATGATAGAGTCTCCCTGTATGCCATGTGATGAATACATCAAAGTCTCATTGTATCCTATGTGACCTACTGTGCCTTGTGAAAGTATTCGGCTCCCTGGAACTTTTCAACCTTTTCCCACATATCGTGCTTCAAACATAAAGATACCAAATGTAAATTTTTGGTGAAGAATCAACAACAAGTGGAGCACAATTGTGAAGTTGAACGAAATTTATTGGTTATTTAACATTTTTGTGGAAATTCAAAAACTGAAAAGTGGGGCATGCAATATTATTCGGCCCCTTTAACTTAATAGTTTGTTGCACCACCTTTTGCTGCGATTACAGCTGCAAGTCACTTGGGGTATGTCTCTATCAGTTTTGTACATTGAAAGACTGAAATTCTTGCCCATTCTTCCTTGGCAAACAGCTTGAGCTCAGTGAGGATTGATGGAGATTGTTTGTGAACAGCAGTTTTCAGTTCTTTCCACAGATTCTCGATTGAGGTCTGGACTTTGACTTGGCCATTCTAACACCTGGATACGTTTATTTGGGAACCATTCCATTGTAGATTTTGCTTTGTTTCGGATCATTGTCTTGTTGGAAGACAAATCTCCGTCCCAGTCTCAGGTCTTTCGCAGACTCCAACAGGTTTTCTTCAAGAATGGTCCTGTATTTGGCTCCATCCATCTTCCCATCAATTTTAACCATCTTCCCTGTCCCTGCTGAAGAAAAATAGGCCCAAACCATGATGCTGCCACCACCATGTTTGACAGTGGGAATAGTGTGTTCAGGGTGATGAGCTGTGTTGCCTATACGCCAAACATATCGTTTGGCATTGTTGCCAAAAAGTTTGATTTTGGTTTCATCTGACCAGAGCACCTTCTTCCACATGTTTGGCGTGTCTCCCAGGTGGCTTGTTGGAAACATTAAATGACACTTTTTATGGATATCTTTGAGAAATGGCTTTCTTCTTGCCACTCTTCCATAAAGGCCAGATTTGTGCAGTGTACGACGGATTGTTGTCCTATGGACAGACTGTCCCACCTCAGCTGTAGATCTCTGCAGTTCATCCAGAGTGATCATGGGCCTCTTGGCTGCATCCCTGATCAGTCTTTTCCTTGTTTGAGATGAAAGTTTAGAGGGATGGCCGGGTCTTGGTAGATTTGCAGTGGTATGATACTCCTTCCATTTTAATATGATCGCTTGCACAGTGCTCCTTGGGATGTTTTACCCCTTCATGACCTTGGGATTTTCCGTTTTTCCGTGTTCGTTTTTCGCTCCCCTCCTTCCCAGAGCCATAACTTTTTTATTTTTCCGTCAATTTGGCCGGCTTATTTTTAGTGGGATGAGTTGTTCTTTTGAACGACATTATTGGTTTTACCATGTCATGTACTAGAAAACGGGAAAAAAATTCCAAGTGCAGTGAAATTGCAAAAAAAGTGCAGCCCCACACTTGCTTTTTGCTTGGCTTTTTTGCTAGGTTTACTAAATGCTAAAACTGACCTGCCACTATGATTCTCCAGGTCAGTACGAGTTTATCGACACCTAACATGACTAGGTTATTTTTTAGCTAAGTGGTGAAAAAAAATTCCAAACTTTGCTAAAAAAAAAAAAATTGCGCCATTTTCCGATACTCATAGCGTCTCCATTTTTCATGATCTGGGGTCGGTTGAGGGCTTATTTTTTTGCGTGCCGAGCTGTCGTTTTTAATGATACCATTTCGGTGCAGATATGTTCTTTTGATCGCCCGTTATTGCATTTTAATGCAATGTCACGGCGACCAAAAAACCGTAATTCTGGCGTAACGAATTTTTTTATCGCTACGCCGTTTAGCGATCAGATTAATGCTTTTTTTTATTGATAGATCAGGTGATTCTGAACGCGACGATACCAAATATGTGTAGGTTTGATTTTTTTATTGATTTATTTTGATTGGGGCGAAGCGGGGTGATTTAAACTTTTATATTTTTTTATTTTTTTCACACTTTTTTTTTAACTTTTGCCATGCTTCTATAGCATTCATGGGAGGCTAGAAGCAGGCACAATGCGATCGCCTCTGCTACATAGCAGCGATCTGATGTTCGCTGCTATGTAGCAGAAATGCAGGTGTGCTGTGAGCGCTGACCACAGGGTGGTCCCATCCGGTGGTCCCATCCGGGATCAGTAACCATAGAGGTCTCAAGGACCTCTATGGTTACAATGTAGAAGCATCGCCGACCTCCGATTATGTGACGGGGGTCAGCGATGCGCTCATTCCCGGCCGCCCGGCCAGAAGCGGCGGTTAAATGTCGCTGTCTGCGTTTGACAGCGGCATTTAACTAGTTAATAGGCACGGGCAGATCGTGATTCTGCCCGCGTCTATTATGGGCACATGTCAGCTGACCTCGGATATACTATCCCGTCCGAGGTCAGAAAGGGGTTAAAGTTTTGGAAATCATTTTGTATCCAAATCTGGCTTCAAACTTCTCCACAACAGTATCACGGACCTGCCTGTTGTGTTCCTTTGTCTTCATGATGCTCTCTGTGCTACAAACAGAACCCTGAAACTATCACAGAGCAGGTGCATTTATACGGAGACTTGTTTACACACAGGTGGATTATATTTATTACCATTAGGCATTTAGGACAACATTGGATCATTCAGAGATCCACAATGAACTTCTGGAGTGAGTTTGCTGCACTGAAAGTAAAGGGGACGAATAATATTGCATGCCCCACTTTTCAGTTTTTGAATTTCCACACAAATTTAAAATAACCAATAAATTTCGTTCAACTTCACAATTGTGTTCCACTTGTTGTTGATTCTTCACCAAAAATTTACATTTGGTATCTTTATGTTTGAAGCATGATAAGCGGGAAAAGGTTGAAAAGTTCCAGGGAGCCGAATACTTTCACAAGGCACTGTATATACAGCAGTCTCAGTGTATCCTATGTGATATCTAAAGCAGAGTCTCAGTATATCCTATGTAATGTATCAGAAAAGTCTCACTGTATGCCATGTGATGTATAAATCAGAGTCTCAGTGTATTATATGTGATGTTTGCATTAGTCATCAGTCTTATAGTATCCTGAATGAAGTATACAGAAGAGTCAGTGTATCCTATGCGGTGTATAGACAGCCGGCTCAGTGTATCCTTTGTGTTATATAGAGCAGATTCTCAGTGTATTTTATATGATGTATCCAGCAGAATCTCTGTGTATCCTGTGTAATATATCTAATGGAGTCTCGGTGTATCCTGTGTAATCTTGCGTGGTTTATGCAGTGCAGTCTCATTGTTTTCTATTTTTTGTGTATCTAGCAAAATATCAGTTTATGCATGTCATGTGTACAACAGTCTTATTGAAGTCTATGCAATGTACACAGCAGTCTCAGTGTATTTTTTGCAATGTGTTCAGCAGAGTCTCTAGGGAATCCTATATGAAGTACCGTATTTTTCGGATTATAAAACACACTTTTTTTCCCCAAAATTTTTTGGGGAAAATGGGGGTGCATCTAATAATGTGGAGAATATTGAAAGCTAGCACTCAATCAATATGGTTCACGGTGCCAGTGAACGGGATACTCAATCCCACAAGTCATAAAGTAAAAATGATCACTGCACGCGTATATTTTCAAATTGCATTTATGAAAAGTTTATTTGACTTGACTCAGTGAGAAGAGGTACTTGGCGAATTGACGTTTCGGCAAACCCGTGGCCTTGATCATAAAATCACCCGTTCGAACTCTGTTGTTTATAAAGAAAGGACCCTGTATGACTGGTGAGTCAGATAAAGGGATGTAGTTGCATAACCAAACTGGAATCGTAAAGAACGTTTGCCAATGCACTATAGCCGTAGTTCCGGCTGGAAAGAAACTTGTGGCTGTCCTGCATGTAAGATCCGAGATACAAATCAGGCTGTGTCCTTCCTGCATTCTCTGGAATGTCCTGGAGGGAACATGGAAATATAGTGCTGTATCACCTATACATTCAGGGGCACAGACGTATTCAGGGATATAGTTGCGGTAGTGAACTCCCTGTGTGATGTGGTATGCTGCAGGTGGAGTTGGGGATAGCATCCGTCTCTGTCTCCTGTGCAGGCAGGGGGCAAGCGTTGGTGGCAAAGTGGAGGAAGCCGACACACTCTCACACTTTTTTGTTAAGTATGTAATTCCACATGTGTTAATTCAGTTTTGATGCCTTCAGTGTGAATGTACAATTTTCATAGTCATGAAAATACAGAAAAATCTTTAAATGAGAAGGTGTGTGCTAACTTTAGGTCTGTAGTGTATGTCCAGCAGAGTCTCAGTGTATCCACTGTAATCTTGTGTAATTTACACAGTGGAGTGTCATTGTTTTCTATTTTCTATGTACCGTATTTTCTGCTGTATAAGACGACTGAGCAAATAAGATGACCCCCAACTTTTCCATATAAAATATGGAGTTTGGGATATACTCGCCGTATAAGACGGGGGTCATCTTATACGCCCAGTCATCTTATACGGTGTGTGCGGTGCGAATGGTTCCCAGGGTCTGGAGTAGAGGAGACTCTCCTTCAGGCCCTGGGATCCATATTCATGTTAAAACAGAATAAATAGACGGCCCACGGCTCTCAGCGGTGCAAGTGCAGCGCCCCAGAGTCCTGGTCGCTGCAGTACTGATGCTCTGCTGCTAAGGGGGGCTATGGTACGTCTGATGGCACTGAAGGAATTCATCTGACCAGGTATCACATACACCAATACATTTCACAGGCGGGTCTCCAGGGGGAGCTAAGGGTTCTATTCATTAGGCCACTCCTCACCTTTTGGGTAAAACTGGGGGTCAGGCAGGAAGTTAGAGAGAGAGCTGACTGGGTTGGAACCAGGCAACACCTTGTGGCAGAGGGTGTTGTAGGGGAAGATTCGGTAGGGTCCCTGTCAGGGGTGGGATCCTGACAGAGGCCTGGCAAAGAGGGAGAACGTCACGGGACCGTGCCTGCTCAGGATAGCGGCAGTGCCCTAAGAAAGGATCAGAAGCGAGATATATTGTGCTGAGTGAGAAACGAGATCAAAGCAAGAAGGAGAATACCAGTAGGAGTCGTGCTGTAAGACCGAGGCAACATCCTACTGAGGCGCACAGCCGGCGGCCAGAACGCCGAGGAAGTATAGAGCTCCAGGCCATACTTCAAACCAACGGCAGGACAGTCAGTTACAGGCGGGCTGTCTCACCTAAATCACCTACGAAGACATAGGGGGCAACCTGTGGAGAGGGGCGACTCTAGGGTCCCGGAAGAGCTCCAAGCCTACCCGCCATACGGGTGCGTCCCAACCGTAACATCAGGGAGGGACGGATTAGCAGAACATCATCTAATCGAGTTGTGAGGGAACACGAGAAACAGACACAACAGTTGTGGGGACTATCCCGTAAGCACAGCAGGGGAGGACCACAACACACAGCGCTAGCAGGAAGGCACAGATTTCCACCTGCAAAGGGAGTTCTGGAGGTGCCATCGGACTGGCCGGACTTGCACAGCCTGGTTAACCATATTCCGGACTGAGGACCCAGAGATCTTCGGTAAAGAGACTGCAACCTGGTGTCCTCGTTATTTACTGCACCGCACCACAGCAACACCATCATCTCTCACCACCCTTTCACTGGATGCCCCCGCGCAGGCAGGGCCACGGGCCGGGTCTAGCCACCGTGACAACCCCATCAGAGCAGAGACTCAGAGGCCCCGGTACCGGGTACCCCTCGGCCCTGCGGCGGTGGGGGCGCTGCACAAGCGGCGGCCTCCGTTCCTAATGATGCATTGAGCGAAGGACCTTCGATGACATCGCGGTCGTGTTACCGGTCGCGTGAAAATATTAACGTGCTGTCCGTGCTGTCTTGTTGTCAAAGTTACTTTATAGAAACTAGTATTACATTTCTAATCTATGATTTCAAATTTCATGTAGTTAGGGGGAAATAAAGCAAGAATTTATTGAAATTGTCTGTTATTTATTATTTTACATTAAATAAAGAAATACATACTTAAAAAAAATCTTAAAGCGCTAGTAATAATCAATTGGGATAGTTTCTTTCCTTTTGGTCAGGGTAAAACATTCTGCGTTCTTGTACACATCGTAAAAACTTGTTTTTGTTCCTCTTCTGCAGTAAAAAGACTATGCAAGTCTTGTTTCAACTTTGTCAGCCCTTTCAGCTATATTGTTCACTGCTTTAGAGGACAATATTTGTGTCTTTCAAAAATGAGGCATTAGTCTCCCATGAAGAGAGATCCTCTTGAAGAAAATTATCTTCAATCTTGAGAAGAGAAAACAAATCCTTGCTCTTGATTGATATAAAATCATCAATGTTTTTCTCTGAAATAAAAGATAAAATGGTTAGTATGAAAGTGGTAGGCGAATAAGAAAATGTATCAATAAACTTACCATACAACGAATCGCAAAGTTCTTCGATTCTTCGATGGCATATATCGTTTCCCAGGAGCCAATATACTGTATTTTCATAGTTTAATTTTGTCACAGTTCTTGCTTTTGTTTCTTGGTCAACTTCATCATCAAAAAGTGACAAGACAGCTACTTCGTCAGTTAATTACCATAAATGCTGGCAAAACTTCTGTAAGGCTATGTGCACAGGTTGCAGATTCTGTGCGGATCCGCAGCGTTTTTTGCGGTGCAGAAATGCTGCAGATCCGCAATTGATTTACAATACAATGTAAATCAATGAGAAAAAAAAAAAGCTGTGCACACTTTGCGGAAAATCCGCTGTGGAAACGCTGCAGTTTAAAAGAAGTAGCATATCACTTCTTTTTTGCGAATCTGCAGCACAACAAATGCTGCGGATCCACACAAAAGCCAAGAGAGGCAGAATCCGCACCAGAAATTCCTAAAGGTATGTTTCCACGTTCAGGAAACGCTGCGTTTTTGACGCAGCGTTGAGCAGCATGCATAAAAAACGCAGCGTCCAGATGTTACAGCATAGTGGAGGGGATTTCGTGAAATCCCGTCTCCACTATGCAGTAAAAGACGCATGCGGCATACCCGAGAAAACTCACATGCGGCGCGTCTTTTAAGAACGCAGCATGTCGTTACATTGCAGAAAAAATGCAGGTGACTTGCCAGTGACCTCAGGTGCAGATTTGGTCAGGATTTTACCTGCATAAAATCTTGACCAAATCCTGAAGCAATCCTGAATGTGGACACATACCCTAAGGGTAATCCTCAACGTGTGCTTTTGAGATGTTTTCATCCACATATTCATAAACCTTCATCGATTGTAGAAAGCATAAATATTGGTAAGGTGCTATTAAGCAGAAAGGCATTAAAGCCATGAATTTACATAGCATGTGACAATAAACCACCTGATGTATAGCAGTGCTGCCTTGTCTTTCTGGGTTAGTCTGAACTGATAGCTGAGTAGCGATTAGAGATTAGCGAACTTCGCCAATCTCAAAGTCAGCAAGAACATTGCATATTCAGATTCGTGTTCAGATTCTCAAGCATTTTCCTCAAAATCAGCAAAATTCAGCCAAATGATCAAGTTTCCACTAAGGGTACTGTCACACAGTCACACTTTGATCGCTACGACCGTATGATTCATGACGTTCTAGCGATATCGTTACGATATCGCAGTGTCTGACACGCAGCAGCGATCAGGGATCCTGCTGAGAATCGTACGTCGTAGCAGATCGTTTGGAACTTTCTTTCGTCGCTTGATCACCCGCTGACATCGCTGGATCGTTGTGTGTGACAGCGATCCAGCGATGTGTTCGCTTGTAACCAGGGTAAACATCGGGTAACTAAGCGCAGGGCCGCGCTTAGCAACCCGATGTTTACCGTGGTTACCAGCGTAAAAGTAAAAAAAAACAAACAGTACATACTTACATTCTGGTGTCTGTCCTCCGGCGTCTCAGCTTCTCTGCACTGTGAGCGCTTTCTGGCTCTGCTGCTTACACAGTGGAGAGAAGCAGAATGCCGGGGGACAGACACCGGAATGTGAGTATGTACGGTTTGTTTTTTTTACTTTTACGCTGGTAACCAGGGTAAACATCGGGTTACTAAGCGCGGCCCTGCGCTTAGTAACCCGATGTTTACCCTGGTTACCCGGGGACTTCGGAATCGCTCCAGCGCCGTGATTGCAACGTGTGACCGCACAACAAAGGTGTCACAGACTGCTATAATGTGAGATCAATGCAGAATACTAAAAACTACACCATCACCTATTTTGTGCAAAAAGAAAAAAAAGAGCATGAACCGCACATCCCAAAATCATACGTTGATGTAAAGCCGCTAGGCAAAAATTTAAATACTGAACATGAGGTTTTCAGTTTAACATTCTGATCAGACTGTATGAAGCCCACTGCCCCTTCACGGCAAACCTCGTAGTGGGTCCTAACGCCCTAACGGAGCGGAGCCGTGCGGCGACCACCGCCGCAGCGGCCATGCACCAGCAGGGCGGACAACCTGTTGCCCAACAGCACCCATGCTGCGAGACTGAGCCCCCATGACTCCAGACCACGCCGCCCCACCAGCACAAAGCCACAGCAACAATGGCCGCCACACAGCACCAGCACCAAAATGAAAAGGAGCATTTAAACTCACCTTCCTCCAGCTCTTCAGTGAGAGCCAAAATGGGCTAGACAACTTACTTTGCAGTCTCCTGCTAATTAAAATCACCTGAGCCAAATGGGAGGAGTGCTGGTCCAAAAAAAGACAAGTACATGCTTTGTGCAAAAAGAAAAAAAAAGAGCATGAACCGCACATCCCAAAATCATACGTTGATCTAAAGCCGCTAGGCAAAAATTTAAATACTGAACATGAGGTTTTCAGTTTAACATTCTGATCAGACCATATGAAGCCCACTGCCCCTTCACGGTAAACCTCGTAGTGGGTCCTAACGCCCTAACGGAGCGGAGCCGTGCGGTGACCACCGCCGCAGCGGCCATGCACCAGCAGGGCGGACGGCCTGTTGCCCAACAGCACCCATGCTGCGAGACTGAGCCCCCATGACTCCAGACCGCGCCGCCCCACCAGCACAAAGCCACAGCAACAATGGCCGCCACACAGCACCAGCACCAAAATGAAAAGGAGCATTTAAACTCACCTTCCTCCAGCTCTTCAGTGAGAGCCAAAATGGGCCAGACCCCTTACTTTGCAGTCTCACGCAGTCATAGATCAATCTGGCCGCTTTAACCCTTTCTACCCTTTCAATTTGCGCTGCCTGGCACAAGCATCTTCTCAGTCAGTGCAGGGCCAGGCACATAGGGGTTAAGGACACAGCCAGCATGACATTGGGGGTGGAGAGAGCACGTTCTCCTGCCCTGCTGTCCTGGCTGCTGCAGTGCTGAACTTATCAGGCACAGGCAGATTCCGGACTGGAGGAGCTCCTACCGGCGCCTGAGTGAGTGCCATGCTATCGCTGTATGTTCTGACAGTCTGGGTGACCTGGGGCGGCCATGGGCTGGGCGGCTGCAGCTGACATATATATATATATATATATATATATATATATATATACTACAGCAGCCGCCCAGCCCAGGCCCCCAGCACAGCCTGCATAGATACAGTGTATTTAATATATATACAGGACAGGTGCTGGGGGCCTGGGCTGGGCAGCTGTTGAAGTATATACACTGCACAGTACCTCTCCCCTGTATATATACACCGCACAGTACCTCTGCTCTGTATATATACACCGCACAGTACCTCTCCCCTGTATATATACACCGCACAGTACCTCTCCCCTGTATATATACACCGCACAGTACCTCTCCCCTGTATATATACACCGCACAGTACCTCTCCCCTGTATATATACACTGCACAGTACCTCTCCCCTGTATATATACACCGCACAGTACCTCTCCTCTGTATATATACACTGCACAGTACCTCTCCCCTGTATATATACACTGCACAGTACTTCTCCCCTGTATATATACACCGCACAATACCTCTCCTCTGTATATATACACTGCACAGTGCCTCTCCCCTGTATATATACACCGCACAGTACCTCTCCCCTGTATATATACACTGCACAGTACCTCTCCCCTGTATATATACACCGCACAGTACCTCTCCCCTCTATGTATACACGGCACAGTACCTCTCCCCTGTATATATACACCACACAGTACCACTCCTCCTGTCCTGTATATATACACTGCACAGTACCGCTCCTCCTGTCCTGTATATATACACTGCACAGTACCACTCCTCCTGTCCTGTATATACACACTGCACAGTACCTCTCCTCTGTATATATACACTGCACAGTACCTCTCCCCTGTATATATACACCGCACAGTATCTCTCCTCTGTATATATACACCGCACAGTACCTCTCCCCTGTATATATACACTGCACAGTACCACTCCTCCTGTCCTGTATATACACACTGCACAGTACCTCTCCTCTGTATATATACACTGCACAGTACCTCTCCCCTGTATATATACACCGCACAGTACCTCTCTCCTGTATATATACACCGCACAGTACCTCTCCCCTGTATATATACACTGCACAGTACCTCTCCCCTGTATATATACACCGCACAGTACCACTCCTCCTGTCCTGTATATATACACTGCACAGTACCGCTCCTCCTGTCCTGTATATATACACTGCACAGTACCACTTCTCCTGTCCTGTATATACACACTGCACAGTACCTCTCCCCTGTATATACACACTGCACAGTACCTCTCCCCTGTATATATACACTGCACAGTACCACTCCTCCTGTCCTGTATATATACACCGCACAGTACCTCTCCCCTGTATATATACACCGCACAGTACCTCTCCCCTGTATATATACACCGCACAGTACCTCTCTCCTGTATATATACACTGCACAGTACCACTCCTCCTGTCCTGTATATATACACCGCACAGTACCTCTCCCCTGTATATATACACCGCACAGTACCTCTCCCCTGTATATATACACTGTACAGTTCCTCTCCCCTGTATATATATACTGCACAGTACCTCTCCCCTGTATATATATACTGCACAGTACCTCTCCCCTGTATATATACACCGCACAGTACTTCTCCCCTGTATATACACACTGCACAGTACCACTCCTCCTGTCCTGTATATATACACTGCAGAATTTACAATAGCTTTCACTCATGTAAGAAGTGAAATCTGGCATTGTACTATACCTATATTTCTCTGCTGTATCTGGGCATCATGAATCGTGGTATGTGTTAAAGGGGGGGGCCCACTGAGACTGTTTTGCCCGGGGCCCTCAAAAACCTGGAGTCGGCCCTGCTTGGTTGCATCACTCCATGTTTGTGCTGGATTTCGCAAAGTAACCTCCTCATCACCCTCCTCCTCTTCATGCCCTGACTGCACAGTACAGTCCGAGAGTGCCTCAGATATCTAAGTTTCATCAGGATCACTTCCAACCCCGGGAGCTAATGAGTGGTGATGAGAGTCTGGATTCTGCTAGGACCCTAGTTCGTCCCACCCTGGATCCAACTGAAAAAATTTTTGGACATCAATGAAGATGCTTTCCTCTTCTTGAGTCTGTGAATCTTTGGGGAGGGAACAGATAAGGGCCAACTTAGGAGGTTAGCAAGGCACGTGGCCCCAACGTTTTCACCATCAGAAGTAATCTGAGGAGCAGGGATACCTATGGTGCCCCTAGCTTTAGGGATAGGGAAGGAGACCCAAACCCCGGAAATTTTGCAACAGTGCTGTGGGAAAACCAAAAACAACCGATAAATACGAGATATAGGCAAGGATGTGTAAGAGTGCGCACTACTAGGTATGCAAATACTAATATGTTTCAATGCAACTCAGCATGGATTAGCGTGCACAAAACGTCATGAAATTTGATTTCTGAGTGTTTTGACATTAGACAAAAAAAATAAGAGGGCATGTGTTAAAAAATTGAAGTAAAAAAATAAGGGACATTCTAATATACAGGTCCTTCTCAAAAAATTAGCATATAGTGTTAAATTTCATTATTTACCATAATGTAATGATTACAATTAAAATTTCATATATTATAGATTCATTATCCACCAACTGAAATTTGTCAGGTCTTTTATTGTTTTAATACTGATGATTTTGGCCTACAACTCCTGATAACCCAAAAAACCTGTCTCAATAAATTAGCATATCAAGAAAAGGTTCTCTAAACGACCTATTACCCTAATCTTCTGAATCAACTAATTAACTCTAAACACATGCAAAAGATACCTGAGGCTTTTAAAAACTCCCTGCCTGGTTCATTACTCAAAACCCCCATCATGGGTAAGACTAGCGACCTGACAGATGTCAAGAAGGCCATCATTGACACCCTCAAGCAAGAGGGTAAGACCCAGAAAGAAATTTCTCAACAAATAGGCTGTTCCCAGAGTGCTGTATCAAGGCACCTCAATGGTAAGTCTGTTGGAAGGAAACAATGTGGCAGAAAACGCTGTACAACGAGAAGAGGTGACCAGACCCTGAGGAAGATTGTGGAGAAGGACCGATTCCAGACCTTGGGGAACCTGAGGAAGCAGTGGACTGAGTCTGGTGTGGAAACATCCAGAGCCACCGTGCACAGGCGTGTGCAGGAAATGGGCTACAGGTGCCGCATTCCCCAGGTAAAGCCACTTTTGAACCATAAACAGCGGCAGAAGCGCCTGACCTGGGCTACAGAGAAGCAGCACTGGACTGTTGCTAAGTGGTCCCAAGTACTTTTTTCTGATGAAAGCAAATTTTGCATGTCATTCGGAAATCAAGGTGCCAGAGTCTGGAGGAAGACTGGGGAGAAGGAAATGCCAAAATGCCTGAAGTCCAGTGTCAAGTACCCAGTCAGTGATGGTGTGGGGTGCCATGTCAGCTGCTGGTGTTGGTCCACTGTGTTTCATCAAGGGCAGGGTCAATGCAGCTAGCTATCAGGAGATTTTGGAGCACTTCATGCTTCCTGGCACCTGCTCACAGTGCCAAAACCACTGGTAAATGGTTTACTGACCATGGTATTACTGTGCTCAATTGGCCTGCCAACTCTCCTGACCTGAACCCCATAGAGAATCTGTGGGATATTGTGAAGAGAAAGTTGAGAGACGCAAGACCCAACACTCTGGATGAGCTTAAGGCCGCTATTGAAGCATCCTGGGCCTCCATGACATCTCAGCAGTGTCACAGGCTGATTGCCTCCATGCCACGCCGCATTGAAGCAGTCATTTCTGCCAAAGGATTCCCGACCAAGTATTGAGTGCATAACTGAACATTATTATTTGATGGTTTTTTTGTTTGTTATTAAAAAACACTTTTATTTGATTGGACGGTTGAAATATGCTAATTTATTGAGACAGGTTTTTTGGGTTATCAGGAGTTGTAGGCCAAAATCATCAGTATTAAAACAATAAAAGACCTGACAAATTTCAGTTGGTGGATAATGAATCTATAATATATGAAAGTTTAATTGTAATCATTACATTATGGTAAATAATGAAATTTAACACTATATGCTAATTTTTTGAGAAGGACCTGTACATATAGCATTCTCAGTGCATCTTATGTGATAGAAGATAGAGCAGAATTTCAGTGTATCCTATGTGGTGTATCCAGCAGAGTCTTAGTGTGTACCATGTTATTTATCCAGAAGTTTTATAGTATCATATGAGATGTATGCAACTGAGTCTCAGGGTATCCTATGTAATGCATCCAGCATATTCTCATTTTGATCCTGTTTAATTTATACCGTAGAGTTTGTTTTCTATGTGGTGTATCAAGCAATGTCTCAGTGAATCCTATGTGATGTACACAGCAGTCTTAATGTATTTTATTTGATGTATACATGAGTCTTAGTGCAATATCATTGTATCCTATGTGATATACAGTGGATACAGAAAGTATTCAGACTCCTTTAAATTTTTCACTCTTTGTTTCATTGCAGCCATTTGGTAAATTCAAAAAAGTTCATTTTTTCTCATTAATGTACACTCTATACCCCATCTTGACTGAAAAAAAGACAGAAATGTAGAAATTTTTGCATATTTATTAAAAAAGAAAAACTGAAACATCAAATGGTATGTGTGGAGAAACCAGGCACTGCTGATCACCTACCCAATCCAATCCCAAAAGTGAAACATGGTGGAGGCTGCATCATACTATCGGGGTGTTTTTCAGCTGCAGGGATAGGATGAATAGTTGCCATTGAAGGATACATGAATGCGGCGAAGTACAGAGATATCCTGGGTGAAAACCTCTTCTAGAGTGCTCTGGACCTCAGACTTGGCCGAAGGTTCACCTTCCAGCAAGACAATGACCCTAAGCACACAGCTAAAATAACAAAGAAGTGGCTTCAGAAGAACTCTGTGATCATTCTTGACTGGCCCAGCCAGAGCCCTGACCTAAACCCAAATGAGCATCTCTGGAGAGATCTGAAAATGGCTGTCCACCAACGTTCACCATCCAATCTGACGGAACTGGAGAGGATCTGCAAGGACGAATGAGGATCCCCAAATCCATGTGTGAAAAACTTGTTGCATCATTCCCAAGAAGACTCATGGCTGTACTAGCTCAAAAGGGTGCTTCTACTCAATACTGAGCAAAGGGTCTGAATACTTATGACCATGTGATATTTCAGTTTTTGTCTTTTAATAAATTGGCAAAAATTTCTACATTTCTGTTTTTTTCAGTCAAGATGGGGTGCAGAGTGTACATTAATGAGAAAAAAAATGAACTTTTTTGAATTTACCAAATGGCTGCAATGAAACAAAGAGTGAAAAATTTAAAGGGGTCTGAATACGTTTCGTACCCACTGTATATACATCAAAATTAGTATATCAAATGTGAGGTACAAAGCAGTCTCAGTATATCCTATGTGATATATTGAGTAGAGATGAGCAAATTTGCTCTGGTTCCCTCTTAGTCAGCAATCTATAGCGCTTGAGGAATAAGCTGCAGAGGGAATCTGGCTTCCTGGATTGTGCTGGCTGATCAGCTGATCGGCGCCGCAGCTGCATGGGTCGCGGCTGTGTCACAGTCACGGCACATGCAAGGAGAGCCTGTTTGTTGGGCTGCATGTGTTGTAACTGTCACACAGCCGCGACACATGCAGGTGATACAGCTGATCGGCTAGCACGATCCAAGAAGCCGGGTTTTCTCTGCAGCTTATTCGGCAAGCGCTATAGCTTGCCAAATAAGAGGGAACCCAAGCAAATTCGCTCATCTCGAATATTGAGCAAAGTCTGAGGATCACTTTAACTCTAGAATTCCAGTCTTGCATCCGCAATGAACAATGAGGTGACTACACATGGAAAGCATTTATTTCTAATGGAGAAAACAGCAGAGCATACTTATTAATATTAGTAAAACAAGAAACATGTTGAAATCTTTTTTTCCTGTGCTCTCAATCATTACAGCATCTAGAATTGTAATAGGAAGTCAATTTGCCACCAAGTAAATAGAATATTGTTATTTTAAGTTAATTTGCCTTTAACTGCATCAGAGTAATGTTAATAAATGAATAACGTAGAGGTGTGGTGTGCAGGGCTGGCATGAATCATTAGCACTTTGAAAGAAATTAGTTTTATAATGGAGAAACAAATTGCTGAGAAAAGGTGATATATTAACTCTGTAATTCAGATGCTAAGTTCACATGTGCATAAATAAGCCAACTCCTAGAGTAATGTGAACATGACAAGGTGAAGCAAATGAGTTATTCATTCCACTGGATAATTAAATTGTTACTTTTGATCTTTAATTAGAAGCTCCATATAGCTGTCTAGATAATGGGGAGAAGGCTATGGGCGAACAATATTAAACAGGAACTGAATATACAGTATTAAATAGGCAGTATTACTGTAATATTGCATTAAAAGTAAAGAATTTGTTGTGTTCACATAAGTGGCCACCTATAAAAATGAAGCTAAAAACATTAGCCACAGGAAGGCCCCCTGGTCTTGATCGAATTGTTGTACCCAATTCACAAACTGCTGATGTAGTCAATAAATATTCACTAATCAATTTTTTTTGTATAAAGCTTGTCTTTAATTCCCAGAGAATGTAGATCCTTGACAGAGGTCCTTGGAGAAACAGCACAGAAACATTAAAAACGTCCTAGAATGTGTGATGTACCCCAAAGGCATGACTGAATTCAAATCTCTGGGCAAAATATTTGATAAGGTAACATTATGCTTCTGCAACCTGGACCCTCTGCATTAACCACATATAGAAGTGATAAAGGCATTCATGGTCCACCCAAATAATTCATCTCATAGTATCTACCTAAGGCTGCAACAGAGAGGGCCACCTTTTCACCTCATCTTTGTTTTGACAATATTGCCAAAAAGCCATTGAGAAACTTAGTTTCCTAAGAGATGAAGGTCTCGGTAGTGAATGCTACCCAATTAAATAATAACTGCCAGGAGTGAAACTAAAAAGGCAAAAACCCCATATCAAGCAAGTACATGCCGGTAAAGATCCACAGCAGCCTCCAAACGTAATTCTGTTAATCCTAAATAACTATTTAACTGTCTTATTAAAAAGCCATTAATTGTATTATTTGCATAGCTAAATATTAGATGTATGGATAAATAGATAGTTACCCCTAAGTCTCCAAAGTGATCGAAACATACTAAGTGCCTGTGTTGATAAGGGGAAATACTAATCTGACACATTTAATCAGCAGGTAAAATATGTGAATCTTATTACAATGTTGATATCGTGCTGTATCAGGGAACACAAATATTTTTTTTTGCTCATAACGTTTTGGATAATTTTCAGTGGTTTTTCATTCCTCTACCAGTAAATACATCTTCATTATATGCAAGACGTGTTTCTTCCTTCTTCTCTTACACGTTTCTTCATTATCCTTGACTGCCGAATGCATTGACATTTAGTAAACAAGCATTCACAAACTGAGAAGAGAAAGGTTCATCTGTTAATTCTTTTTGTCTTCCTTTTGATTTATCCACACAGAAGAAGGTAATTCTTTCCAGGAAAATGACGAAATATTCTATTCTTTGCTTTATTCATTCAGGACACAATACATTTCTTAAACATTCGTATTGTATATTGAGAAATTAGTATTAAATGAAAGGTATAAACAACATAAAAGTAAATATCAGTATTTTGTTAATTATACTCTTTTCACCTTTCCATATTTCTTATTTTCTTTATAAGCAGAAGGAAACTATGCTGTTATTCATTGGGGGAGTTGAACAGAAAACCAAAACCTTCTATCTATCTTCATTAGTAAATGGTAAACTGTAGAGTCATTGTAATCATTACAAAGAAGCAGATGCTGTAGCATAATATATTTGCATATGAAGTAACCACAAACGCATGTACTGTATGCAGATTACAGTATTAATAAAATGCTTGTATCTCACATTTGTCATGGATTACAAAGGCTAACAGATATTCTTAAATAAATGTGTTAATGTTACACATTGAAATCAGTTGTATTTACAGTATATTGGAATATTTGGAGTCGTCCAGAGATGGTAATTATCACTAAAGCCCGTAGTGCAATGTTATGCAAAACAAAAAAATTAGCATTATGGAAATAATCTTATAATAAACATGACATTATGACAAATTTTCCAGTTTGTACTGTGGTTTTTCTGCCGTTGAAGAGATAAGGATGTTATATGGGGGTCCATCGCTTCCGACACCTCTCTTTGAGTCAGTGAAGAGAAACTCTGATAAATGTGTGTTATATGAGCAGCCATTCATTTCACTAGCTAGCAGGTCTTATATTTTCCTACAGTATGTGAGTACACACTGCAAAGGAAGTAGACAGTATTACTGGCTGCTGCCTCTCCCAGTGATAGCAACTGATTACCCGGTAAGTCTGATTGCCAGGAAAATCTGAAGCTAGACTGATCTCTAAATTGGCTTCTATTTGAAATGGTTACATTCATGAAACCATAATAATCTCCATAACTCATGTTGCCAGAATATTAATTCAGGTGGCTGCATTTCATAATGTTTCTGTAGCAAGCCTTCAGGTGCTGTCAGGAGGCTTGGTGTCAGCGAATGCATGCTTACCTCCCATATCAGCACCACTTCTTCAGTTTCAGGATTGTGTTCTCCATTGGCAAGGGTGGACATACCATGCGGGCAACATGTGCAGAGTGTGGCCCAACCCGTTATTAAGGGGCAATCACTTTTTCAAACAGGACCCTGTAGGTTTGGATTTCTTTTACCCTTAATACGAAAGACCTTCATTTAAAAACTGCGTTTTTGTTTACTTGTGCTATCTGTGTCTAATATTAAAATTTGTTTGGTTATCTGAAACATTTAAGTGTGACAATCATTCAAAAGAGTAGGAAAATAGGAAGGGGGTAAACACACTTTTTCATACAACTATGTTTTTCTTGCTCTTCTGTCATGTCTGCTCCTGTCCAATGGTCTCTTAATATAAACAATGTCACACGACTGCTTGTTATTCCCTGCACGGCACCATGTCCTCCTCCCGGCAGGGACACCAACATACTCCTGCCCTGGCCACTCTGCAGAGTTTTCTTCCTCGTCTGTGGGTTCCTGCTTCCCTGGGCTTGAGCACATAATGCTTCCCCTTTTGCTAGTTAGTGTTGGTGCAACTAGTTTGTTGCCAGATCCCTGTTCTCATTAACCATGCTGACTGAACCTGAAACCATTCTGGCACTACCAGAACCTGAATCCGCTCTGGTGGTAGCTGAACTTGAAACTACTCCGGCGGTAGCTGAGCCTGAAATTGCTCCGGCAGTAGCTGGACCTGAAACAGCTCCAGTGGTATCTGAACCTGAAACTGCACCGGCACTAGCTGAACCTGAAACCCATCCAGCAATACCTACCAGCACCAGAGTCCATTCTGTCTAGTGTTTCAGAAACCACACTGTCTGAATCAGTACTAGTACCCATCCTGCCTTGTGACCCAGAATCCGTGTTGTCTGAACAGGTTCCATCATCTTATTGAAAAAATGACTAAGTATGGAATGGACAAGGCAACTGTTAGGTAGATTCATAACTGGCTTAGTAATCGGACCCAAAGAGTGGTCGTAAATGGCTGCACATCCAGTTGGAAGAATGTCTCAAGTGGGGTACCACAGGGCTCTGTCCTGGGCCCTGTATTGTTAAACATCTTTATCAATGATTTAGATGAAGGAATTGAGGGTACACTGATTACATTTGCTGATGACGCAAAGCTAGGTGGGATAGCTAATACTAGAGAAGAGAGTGAGAGGATTTCAAAATATATGAATAAACTGGAGCAGTGGGCAGCAACTAACAGAATGGTTTTAACAGGGAAGAATGCAAAGTACTACATCTGGGCAATAAAAATGAAAAAAGCATACTGTATACAGAATGGGAGGAATAGGGCTAAGCAACAGCACATGTGAAAAAGACTTGGGTATACTAATAGATCATAAACTGAACATGAGTCAACAGTGTGACACAGCAGCAAAAAAGGCAATGCAATTCTGGGATGTATTAACAGAAGCATACAGTCTATATCACGTGAAGTCATTATTGCCCTCTACTCCTCTTTGGACAGACCTCTCCTGGAATACTGTGTCCAGTTTTGGGCACCACATTTTAAAAAAGACATTAACAAACTCAAGCAAGTTCTGAAAAGAGCGACCAGAATGGTGACCGGTCTGCAAACCATGTCCTATGAGGAATGGTTACAGGATTTGGGAATGTTGAGCTTGCAAAAAAGAAGACTGAGAGGAGACTTAATAGCAGTTTACAAATATCTCAAGGGCTGTCACATTGTAGGAGGATCAACTTTATTCTCATTTGCACAAGGAAAGACTAGATGCAATGGGAGGAGACACAGATTAGATATAAGAAAAACTTTTTGACAGTTAGGGTGATCAATGAGTGGAACAAGCTGCCACGAGAAGTGGTGAGTTCTCCTTCCATGGAATTTTTCAAACAGAGGCTGGACAGACATCTGTCTGGGATGATTTAGTGAATCCTGCTTTGAGCTTGTTGGACTAGATGACCCAGGAGGCTCCTTCCAACTCTACCATTCTATGATTCTATCATCTAGTCTACCTATGATTTTGAATCCTGTCCTGCCAGTGACTCCGAGTTGGTGACTGTGATCCTTAACCTTGGGGTCAACTGCTCCAGTGCCGAGTACTGCCCTTGGAGTGTTATCTGCTGCTCAAGCCTAACTCCACCATCATGAGCTCTAGCAAAATCCAGGTAGCCGCTTAGCCATGCTCTTCCAGGGTAAGACTGGCCCATGGTGCAGTGGGTCCACGATCCGCGTGCGTGACTCTGCTGCAGTTGATTTGCTGCTGGTGATTGACTGCAGTGTTTACAATTATGTTTAAGTGGAAAAATAGTGTGTCTTCCGCTGTGAAGAAAATGTGAAAGCTGTAGCCAATCAATATCACTTAGAGATTGGTGAATTTTTTTGAGAGGAGTTGAATTGTACTCAAATTTTTACAAAAATTCTTCTTTCCCAGAAAATTAATAATCTCCAGATTTTCGGGAATTTGCTCCGTATGAATTCCACAAAATAGTAGACAGCTGTACACCATTTTGCTGAACTATAGAGAGCTGTCAAAATGCTTGAAAACAATACAAATAATCTAACACGCCCCTCACTACTCACTTATTCAGCTGTCTCTGCTGCTCACTGTCTTCTTACCTACCCAGGGCACTGAAACCCCATGCCTGGTCATTTGCACTGCTAGGCTTGGACTTCTGGTAGCGACCAAGCCTGGGACATCCCTGCGCATGTATGTCATAAGAATGACATCACATGAAGAGACCCAGAGTTTCAGCCCTCAGTGACAGTAAGAAGAGGCTCCAAGGACCAGAGGGTGGACAGCAAGAAGCAGGCACAGCCAGAGAGGTGAGCAGTGAGGTGTGTATTTTTTTTCTACCTCTTTAATGTTATTACGCTGGGGGGTCTAGATAGACCACAGAGCATAATAAGGGACATTCAGTTCACAGAAAATCAATTTGCTTCGATTCTGTTGTAGCAACTTATTGGGTGCTGGGATCATGTGACACTGTTTATGTAAGGAGGCACAGCGCTGGAAAGGTGTGGTGCCGTACAAGGAAGGAAACAAACATTTCTTCTAATTAAAGAAGCACACTAGGATCATTAATAAGGGGCTATAATAGTGGACAACCCCCTTCAAATTAAGTTTGAAACTAGCATCCAAGAGAAAAATGCCCAAAATTCCAAATGCAGTGAAATTGTAAAAAAAATGCAATCCCACAATGGTTTTTTGTTTGGCTTTGTTGCTAGGTTCACTAAATGCTAAAACTAACCTGCTATTATGATTTTCCAGGTCATTGCGAGTTCATAGACACCAAATATGTCCAGGTTCTTTTTTATGTAAGTGGTGAAAAAAATTCCAAACTTTGCTAAAACAAATTGCGCAAGTTTCCGATACCCATAGCGTCTCCCTTTTTCGTGATCTTGAGTTGGGTGAGGGCTTATTTTTTGCGAGCTGACATTGTTAATGATACCATTTTTGTGCAGATATGTTCTTTTGATCGCCGATAATGCATTTGCATTACATTGCATTGCAACCAAAAAAACTTCATTCTGGCATTTTGACTTTTTTTATCGCTACGCCATTTAGCGATCAGGTTAATCCTTTTCGTTATTGATAGATTGGGCGATTCTGAATGCGGCAATACCAAATATGTGTAGGTTTGATTTTTTGTTATTGTTTTATTTTGAATGGGACGAAAGGGGAGTGATTTGAAATTTTATGATTTTTTTTATTTTTTTCATATTTTTAAAAACATTTTTTTACTTTTGGCATGCTTCAATAGCCTCCATGGGAGGCTAGAAGCTGTCACAACTCAATCGCTCTACAGCAGCTCTGCTACATAGAGGCAATGCTCAGATCGCCTCTATGTAGCAGAATTACAGCCTTGCTATGAGTGCCGACCACAGGGTAGCGCTCATAGCAATCCAGCATCAACAACCATAGAGGTTTCAAGGAGACCGCTGGTTGTCAGGCCGATGCACCGATGACCCCCGATCATGTGATGGGGTCAGCGGTGCGTGCATTTCCAGCCAGATGGCTGGAAGTGCTTGTTAAATGCCACTGTCAGAGTTTGACAGCGGCATTTAACTAGTTAATAGACTCGAGTGGATTGCGATTCCACCCGCACCTATTGCGAGCACATGTCAGCTGTTCAAAAGAGCTGATATGTCCAAAATTTGATGCGGCCTCACCGCCAGAGCCCACATCAAAGCAGGAGTATTGCCATCGGACATACTATTCCTTGGTAGAAAGGGTTAAAAAGGGCATTTAGCCCATTTAATGTTTATTTCCATATATTTGATCAAATCTTCCTCATGGTTAATATCTGAAAGTATACAATACAATTCTAAAACACCCTGTGAACAAGAATGAGATTGTTTCTGGAAAAAATAGGCAGATTTTCCGATCTCATAATACCTTAAACAAAATATGTAATAAAAATAACCTATTGTTTAAATCAAATTGTTATGTGTAAGAAAGGAGGAGCTAACGTCCTGGATGGCAGATATGTTTCACCAAGGTGGTTGGCATCGGTAATTTAAAGTCTGTTCCAGTAACACTAGGTTAATGAGAGAGTTTTAATTTGACTTGATTTTGGGTCCGGGATTGAGGAGCACCCAAAAGATTGTCTGTGGGAAAGGTTGTTCCCATAATTCAGACGACAGCTTAATTGCCTAATAATAAAAGCTGGGTTAGTTTAGCAAATACGTCTAAACAACTTGAGCCGATTCTGCCAGAAATACCAGGATTGCTGAGACTGCTACTTTTACTTTGCTTCATTATGCCTGAAGAAAGGACTGTTCGTATTATTAAGTTGTACTGGAGAAAAGTTGCTACAGAGAGCTGAAACCCTAGATATGCTAAATATATTTTTAAAGAAAAGTTGATATTTTTCATTCAATTTTTCACATGACTATATATATATTTTTTAAAAACTCTGAAATCTTTCAGTTTGCACTGTAATCATTGAGCCTCATATTTAGCTGATACTTCCATTTATTTAATTTTTTAATTTATTTATTGTTTAATTTACTTATTGTTATCACAGCAGGCAGGATCACATCAAAATGTAACACCTACATTAAGATAACACAAGATCTTAAGGTACCGTTACACTAAACGATTTACCAACGATCACGACCAGCGATACGACCTGGCCGTGATCATTGGTAAGTCGTTGTGTGGTCGCTGGAGAGCTGTCACACAGACAGCTCTCCAGCGACCAACGATGCCGGGTCCCGGGTAACCCGGGTAACCAGGGTAAACATCGGGTTACTAAGCGCAGGGCCGCGCTTAGTAACCCGATGTTTACCCTGGTTACCATTGTAAATGTAAAAAAAAAAAACACTACATACTTACATTCCGGTGTCTGTCACGTCCCCCGCCGTCAGCTTCCCGCAAAAAAAGTTCTGGACTTCTAGCTCCGACCAGCGATGTCACAGCAGGATCCTGATCGCTGCTGCGTGTCAAACACAACAAGATCGCTATCCAGGATGCTGCAACGTCACGGATCGCTGTCATTCACGTTGGAAAGTTGCTCAGTGTGACGGTACCTTTAATAGGTAATGGTCACAATTCACCTCCCCTCTCCCTCCCTGCACAATAACCTCTGCACAGTTCACACAGCTTGCCTAGAAATCTCTCCCAAGTTAATAAACATCTTCACACAATGATCCATGTGGATTCTGTTAAGGATATTTATGAACAGGCAAATTGGCTGCCACTATCATCTTGTACAAATAGAATACAAAATGAATACAATTTAGAAAATAAAACAGATTAGAAAAATAATGTTTCAGTATACGGTTTTACTCAGTAAAAATATAAGTGATACATTCCCTTTAACAACTGCTTCATAAATAAAAAGGATTGTGATAATTCATGAAATGTATCTGAATATAGATCTTGTACATTATATTTTGTATAGGGAATGCATTTGACCTAAGTCATTTTGCATATTGCTACGGAGACCTGTCCTTCCTTTAACTGTTCTGTTAGTAATAAAAGAATGTAATAAAAGAACATGGTGCACATATAAAACATAGAGCTTGCGTGATATAGTTATTGAAGTGCAGACTGAATGGTTTAGAAAAGAGGTTATGTCTCTGAAGGATGTAAGTGGTTTGAATAAAACTATGTAATAAGGCAGGCTGGTAAATAAACCTTTCAGCTGCTGGGAAAATATATCGTCTCTCTTTTTGTTGAGTAGAATTAATGGGAGTAATTTTTTTAAATTAATTTTGTTAATTACCAAAACCTATTGAATTACCGTATATACTCGAGTATAAGCCGAGATTTTCAGCCCATTTTTTTGGCCCCTCTCGGCTTAGGGTACTGTCACACAGTGCAATTTTGATCGCTACGACGGCACAATCCGTGACGTCGCAGCGTCGTATGATTATCGCTCCAGCGTCGTAGACTGCGGTCACACTTTGCAATCACGGCGCTGGAGCGATGCCGAAGTCCCCGGGTAACCAGGGTAAACATCGGGTTACTAAGCGCAGGGCCGCGCTTAGTAACCCGATGTTTACCCTGGTTACCAGCGTAAACGTAAAAAAAACAAACAGTACATACTTACATTCCGGTGTCTGTCCTCCGGCGTCTCAGCTTCTCTGCACTGTGTAAGCACAGCGGCCGGAAAGCAGAGCGGTGACGTCACCGCTGTGCTCGCTTTCCGGCCGGCAGGCGCTCACAGTGCAGAGAAGCTGAGACGCCAGAGGACAGACACCGGAATGTGAGTATGTACTGTTTGGTTTTTTTTACGTTTACGCTGGTAACCAGGGTAAACATCGGGTTATTAAGCGCGGCCCTGCGCTTAGTTACCCGATGTTTACCCTGGTTACAAGCGAACACATCGCTGGATCGGTGTCACACACAACGATCCAGCGATGTCAGCGGGTGATCAAGCGACGAAAGAAAGTTCCAAACGATCTGCTACGACGTACGATTCTCAGCAGGGTCCCTGATCGCTGCTGCGTGTCAGACACTGCGATATCGTAACGATATCGCTAGAATGTCACGAATCGTACCGTCGTAGCGATCAAAATTGCACTGTGTGACAGTACCCTTATACTCAAGTCATTGTCCCAGGGGGTCGGCGGGGGAGGGGGAGCGGCAGCTGTCCATCATACTCACCAGCTCCCGGCGTGTCTCTGTATGTCATGCTTCTCCGGTGCCCGCAGCTCTTCCTGTGTTCAGCGGTCACGCGGTACTGCTTATTAAAGTAATGAATATGGACGCGACTCCACTCCCATAGGGGTGGAGCCACATATTCGTTACTTTAATGAGAGGTATCAGTGACCGCTGAGCTCAGGAACAAGCTGGCGGCGCCATCGAATCAGAAAAGCAGGGACCGCGCTGGGAGGGCGAGTATAATGGGGGAGGTGAGCCGAATGATTCACTGCGCCTGCGTAGACTGCCTCCATTTTTGTGTAGACAGATAGCGGAGATTACATTAAAACTGCGCATGCACTCCACCTGTACAAAGATGGCGGGGTCAGTGAATCATTCGGCTGATTCTGGTGGTGGCATTTTTGCGACGGTGTTCTGCTGGTGGTACCACGCAAGAGGCTGCATATGGCGTATACAGTGTGTTTGTGTATGTGTGTGGTGCATACAGTTTTTGTATGTGGTGCATACAGTATACAGTTTTTGTATGTGGTGTATGCAGCATATACAGTGTGTGTTTGTGTGTGTGTCGTACGTACGGCGTATACACTGTGTGTGTGGTGTGACGATGTTCCGCTGGTGGTACCACGCAAGAGGCTGGTACCACCAGCAGTTTCTATATTGAGACACCCATCACTTGGGTGTCCCAATATGGCGGTCGGTGAACTTCCACGGCTTGGAATTCTGGGATCCGGACACATCTGGAAGAGGATGTGAAGACATTACAAGGTAAGTATATATTAAGATGTGCATAGATTTATACCGAACGGGTATCTGGTATCTAGTGCCAAAATCCAAAATGTGTCTCTGCTGTGAATCTCTCATGCGAATCACGCCATCTAAATAGAATAATAATGCAGATATAGTTTTTATTTAGAGATTGAGCGCTGGACAAAAATAATTATTTTCATATATTATTTTTGTTACCAAATTTGTTCAGTTCCAGCTGTTGGATAGATTTAAACACTAAATTTCATTGCTGAAAGGCAACAAACAAATGATAGAACTAGCTGCATTCACAGTTGCTTTATAATTAATGTTTATTTGAGTTTTTAGCTGTAGATGTGGGCAGACATTTTGGTCCATTACTAATTTAATTTTATGGGTACAATTTACAATTGGCACCATCAGTTACCTATTCCTAAGTTTCCTAGCTGGGGCAGAGAGGTTTGCTGGTGCACCTTTGAAATCCAGCATAACATGCCTCACTAGTCACACCTAGGTATGTCCCAAAGATAAGACATCTAAAATAAATGAACATCTTATATTTTCACTGGCCTTTCCTTTATTCTTATATCATCAGTAGAGATGAGCGAACTTTCGGACAATGTTCTCCAATCTCAAATTAGGCACAAACGTTGCACATTAGGATTTGTGTTCAGACACCAGACCATTTTTACTAAAAATCGCAAATAATTTGACCAAACTTGGTTACATGATTGTGTTTCCACTATTGCTTTTGTTAGGATTTTGGCTAGGATAGTGGTGCTGTATGATGAGCGGGGGAGACGTGTTTGATGAGGGGAGTGAGTGGGGAGAGGTTAGATGAGTGGCGGACTGTTATTCTTAATTAGTTTCTTTTTCTTAATGTGGAGCAGATTCACAACGTCCACACACCAGGGCTTGTGTCATTGGCTGCCGAAGTCACATGTCCCTTTCCATATGAAGAGCGGACATGTTGTTTGTCAGTGTAACAGAGAGGTTGCTCCTGTAGCTGGTACTGGATAGTCAAATAGTTAGGCGGTTGATTGTCAGTTAGCTAGTTCAGATACACAGGATCATGTGTGGCTGTGAAATCAACCATCCAGCAGATCAATTGTTTTTGCTCATTGTGGGGTCCAGGGACACCAGGGCACTTTTCAGGATATAACTCTTTTGTGCTGCTTATATTTTGTTTCAGCTAGGAGGCCACATTTGTGCAGAAAAATATTTGTGCTGGTAATATATTTAATATATTTGGCCAGGCAGGAGTCCACTTTTAAAAATTCAAATGACTTATGCTAATAGCATGGTCCTGAAACAAGGCCACATTTCTGCATAAAAAATGTTTGTGCTGGTAATATACAGTGGGAAAAAAAAGTATTTAGTCAGCCACCAGTTGCACAAATTCTCCCACTTAAAAAGATGAGAGAAGCCTGTAATTGACATCATAAGTAGACCACAACTATGAGAGTCAAAATGCAAAAACAAATCCAGAAAATCACCATTTCTGATCTGACAAGATTTATTTTGAAAATTATGGTGGAAAATAAGTATTTGGTCATTGACAAAAGTTCATCTCAATAATTTGTTATACAGGGTGGGCCATTTATATGGATACACCTAAATAAAATGGGAATGGAGGGGGAAAACTTTTCAAGATGGGTGGTGACCATGGCAGCCATTTTCAAGTCGGCCATTTTGGATCCAACTTTATTCTTTCCAATGGGAAGAGGGTCATGTGACACATCAATCTTATTAAGAATTTCACAAGAAAAACAATGGTGTGCTTGGTTTTAATGTAACTTTATTCTTTCATGAGTTATTTACAAGTTTATGACCACTTATAAAATGTGTTCAAAGGGCTGCCCATTGTGTTGGATTGTCAATGCAACCCTCTTCTCCCACCCTTGACACACTGATAGCAACACCGCAGAAGAAATGCTAGCACAGGCTTCCAGTATTTGTTGTTTCAGATGCTGCACATCTTGTATCTTCACAGCATAGACAATTGCCTTCAGATGACCCCAAAGATAAGTCTAAGGGTATGTGTCCACGTTCAGGATTGCATCAGATTTGGTCAGGATTTTTCATCAGTATTTGTAAGCCAAAACCAGGAGTGGGTGATAAATGCAGAAGTGGTGCATATGTTTCTGTTATACTTTTCCTCTAATTGTTCCACTCCAGGTTTTGGCTTACAAATACTGATGAAAAATCCTGACCAAATCCTGATGCAATCCTGAACGTGGACACATACCCTTAGGGGGTCAGATCGGGAGACCTTGGTGGCCATTCAACTGGCTCACGGTGACCAATCCACTTTGCAGAAAACTGTTCATGTGGGAACTTTTATCTTTGGGGTCATCTGAAGGCAATTGTCTATGCTGTGAAGATACGAGATGTTCTTTGGTTCATAGGCAGCATTTCTTTTCCAAAGACCTCAATTTTTGTCTCATCTGACCACAGCACCTTCTCCCAATCACTCACAGAATCATCCAGGTGTTCATTTGTAAACTTGGGACGGGCCTGCACATGTGCGTTCTTGAGCAGGGGGACCTTGTGGGCACTGTGGGATTTTAACCTTTACCTTCTTAAATATGAATGAGGTTATGCACCCTCCTGAGATCCAGTTTAGAAAACTATTTTGCTCCTACGATCTGATTAAAGAGGTCTGGGATGAGAGAGAGCGGATCCGGATCCCGGACACACGTAGTGACCCATCAATTTTTGGGACCACCTTGATGATGGTTGAGGGGCAGATATAATTTGGCCAAATTTTATGCTAAGCATCTCAAAACTTTTTCCTAATATTCAAAAACCTTATTGCTATTCTTATTTTATATATTTCACATTGACATGCTTTAGCATGATAGAGTGCAACCTTTTTTTGTATATTGTATATGGAGGTAGCTCCTCCTTATATGCACCTATTCACACTAGCAGGATGTGCCAGTCAGTTTTTTGTCCCTTGTTTGTCAAGCATCGGGACATTTGCCAAGCTGAACCCAACCTTGAAAGGTTCGCTCATCTCTAATCATCAGTTCATTTGTCAGAACTAGCAATATATCTTGGCTTTCTCAGACAGTAGCAATTAGGAGGATGTTATGCTACAGTAGGTTGATTGTTGCATCCGGCTGTTAAAATGATTTCAATAAATATGTTATTTTTTGAAATAGTGCCGAAAAACAGATAAAAGAGGATGTATATATATCAAGTAGACAGTTATTATGCTAAACAGAACGAAAGCTAGCTGTTTGTTAAAAATTTGTACATTATTTTCTACTATTTCCTGTGATTTGCATTCTTCATAAGACAATTTCAACTTTGACTCTTTGTTCTCTTCCTTCAGGAACAAAACTTACTTTTCGGTAAAATAATAAAACAAAGTGTAAACATGTTTTGGGCTGTACTTTAATCTCAATTTAAACACCATTTAAATATCTCTGCAGGGCACCATTAAATCCTTTCAAGTCTTCATTCCCTATACTTATTCTAACTATCCTGTTAGGGTTGAAGCTAAACCAAGCCATGCTTGTCAACTTTTATAGTTAATTTGTGAAAACAGTTTTATTTTGCTGCATTTTCTGAGAATAATATATCTTCTTAATTTGCCCATAGAGATAGGTTTGCTGTCACCTGAAGAGTCATTCATTCCTTTACTCCACTATAACTATCCACATCTTCTTCCCTGTGTATTGTAAATTTTGTAAAAGAAAACTTTTTGATATTGTGTAGTGGAAGTGTGTAACTGTGAGCTTCGAGGCCTTTTAGTAAGGTTGTGAGGCAATTTACAGTCTTTAGTCAGAAATATGTTGCATCTCTTAGGGTACCGTCACACAGTGAAATTTTCATCGCTACGACGGCACGATTCGTGACGTTCTAGCGATATCGTTACGATATCGTTGTGTCTGACACGCTACTGCGATCCAGAACCCCGCTGAGAATCGTACGTCGTAGCACATCGTTTGAAACTTTCTTTCGTCGTCTAGTGTCCCGCTGTGGCGGCATGATTGCATCGTGTGACACAGGTTGTATACTATGTGCGCACAGTAACCAACGGCTTCTACATCGCAAATACGTCATGAAATTATCGCTCCAGCGCCGTGTATTGCAACGTGTGACCGCAGTCTACGACGCTGGAGCGATAATCATACGACGCTGCAACGTCACGAATCGTGCCGTCGTAGCGATGAAAATGTCACTGTGTGACGGTACCCTTAAACCTATCACTAACAACCATTCCCTATTATTAAAGACCCTCTCATCCCTTGGCATCACAGACTTGGCCCCATCCTGGATCTCGTCATACCTAACAGACCGGACATTCGGCGTCTCCCACTCACACATCACCTCCTCACCTCGTCCTCTATCTGTCGGAGTCACGCAAGGTTCAGTCCTAGGGTCACTGCTCTTCTCCATTTACACCTTTGGCCTGGGACAGCTCATGGAATCTCATGGCTTTCAGTATCACCTCTATGTTGATGACACACAGATCTACATCTCTGGACCAGATATCTCCAGCCTACTAACCAGAATCCCTCAATGTCTGTTCGCTATTTCATCCTTCTTCTCCGCTAGATTTCTAAAACTTAACATGGACAAAACAGAATTCATCATCTTTCCCCCATCTCACACGACCCCCCCAATGAACCTATCCATTACATTAAATGACTGCCCACTCTCCCCAGTCCCACAAGCCGCTGCCTTGGGGCAATCCTTGACACTGATCTCTCATTCAAACCACATATCCAAGGCCTTTCCACTTCCTGCCGCCTTCAACTCAAAAATATTTCACGGATCCGTACATTCCTAAACCAAGAATCTGAAAAAACCCTAGTCCATGCCCTCATCATCTCCCACCTCGACTACTGCAACCTCCTGCTCTGTGGCCTCCCCTCAAACTCGCTCGCACCCTTCTAATCTATTCTAAACTCTGCTGCTCGACTAATCCACCTGTCCCCCTGCTATTCCCCGGCCTCTCCCCTCTGTCACTCCCTTCACTGGCTCCCCATTGCCCAGAGACTCCAGTAGAAAACCCAAACCATGACATACAAAGCCATCTACAACCTGTCTCCTCCATACATCTGTGACCTTGTCTCCTGGTACTTACTTGCACGCAACCTCCGATCGACCAAACCGCTGCACAACCAGCTCTACCCTCACCTATTGTATCCTCACCCATCCCTTGTAGATTGTGAGCCCTCGCAGGAAGGGTCCTCTATCCTACTGTACCAGTCGTGACTTGTATTGTTTAACCCATTACTTACTTACTTACTTACATAATAACAAATAGGACAAAATAACTTAAAACTACAGAGTGCATAACTATTCACTGCCTTTAAGTCAGTACTTTGTAGAGCAGGGGTCTCAAACTCCATTCCTCGAGGGCCTCAGTCCATGCGTGTTTTCAAGATTTCCTTCGCATTGCCAAGGTGCTGGAATCATTCTGTGCAGGTGATTAAATTATCACCTGTGCAATACAAGGAAATCCTGAAAACATGACCTGTTTGCGGCCCTTGAGGAATGCAGTTTGAGACCTCTGTTGTAAAGCCTCCTTTTGTGGCAATTACAGCTGCTAGTCGCTTATCATAAGTCTCTATCAGCTTTCCAAATCTTGCCACTGGGATTTTTGCCCATTCCTCAAGGTAAAACTGCTACAGCTACTTCAAGTTAGATGGTTTCCTCTGGTGAACAGCAATCTTCAAGCCTGACCACAGATTCTCAATTGGATTAATGAGTGGGCTTTGGCTAGCCCACTTCAAAATGTTCACACATTTCCCCTTAAGCCACTTGAGTGTTACTTTAGCAGTATGCTTTGGGTCATTGTCTTGTAGGAGTTTGAACCTCCATCCCAGTGTCAAATCCCTGACAGACTTGCTTGCAGAGCACATTACTTAATTTTTTTCCCAACTTCTACCCCCACATTGAAAACAGTATCCTCAAAAATAAAATACATCACTGCAGTAATAATATCTCCTATCATGGCCCTCTTGTGTCTCATTCCTGGCTCAAGCCATATGTTTTACCATCCTGGCCCCATGTGTCTCCATTCTGCCCCCATGCGATGTCCCATCCTGCCCGATATGATCTCCCATCCTTTTCCATTTGACATCTCCATTCTGCCCTATGTGTACCATGATACTGCCCCATGTATGCCATGATCCTGCCCCATGTGTACCATGATCCTGCCCCATCTATCCCATGATCTGGCCCCATGATCCTGTTTCATTTGTCTCCATCCTATCCCATCTGTCCCATGAACCTGCCCCATGTGTCCCATGATGCTCCCTTATCTTTCTTTATCCTGCCCCATGTGTCCCATAATCCTTCCACATGTGTCCCATGATCCTTTCCCATCTCTCCCATGATCCTGCCCCATCTCTCCCATGATTCTGGCCCATAATCCTGCCCCATTTGTCCAATGATCCTGCCCCATCTGTCTCATGATCCTGCCCAAGAACCTGTTCCATGTGTCCCATGATCATGCCCCATCTATCTCATGATTCAGCCCAATCTGTCCCATGATCCTGCCCCAACTGTCCCATGATCCTGCCCCATCTGTCCCATGATCCTGCCCCATCTGTCCCATAATCCTAACTCCATCTGTCCCATGATCCTGCTTCATCTGTCCCAAGATACTGTCCTATGAACCTGTCTAATGCGTCCCATGATGCTCCCTCATCTTTCTCCATCCAGCCCCATGATCCTGCCCCATCTGTCCCATGATCCTGCCCCATGTGTCTACATCTTGCCCCATGTGTTCCATGATCCTGCCCCATGGGTCTCCATCCTTTCCCATGTGTCCCATGATCCTGCCTCATCTGTCTCGTGATCTTGCCCCATCTTTTTCATGATCATGTCCCATGTGTCTCCTGTCCCATGTAACTGTCTCCAGTTACTAACTATGGTCCGGGTACCCTCTGCTCACTGCATGTTTGCATGTGTTCGCCCGCATTTGCTTATGCATGCGTTTTTTCACAGTGTGCGGCGCGGCACGGCTAACGCACCATGTTGCAATTTTTGAGGAGGTAAATTTCCGTCAAATATGCGCAGGCATGCGCATGTGGATGAGTGCGTTAAAAAAACACATTACTGTCTATGGGAACACATGCGTATGCATGTTTTTGCGTAAGCATGCGTTCGATGCGCTTGCGTACTTCGGACTGCGCATGTCTGGGAACTGATTTAGACACACCCATTGAGACACGCCCTCCTGGAAATATCAAACGCATGCGCATAAAAAGTGCAAACACATGTAAAAACGCATGCAAACGCTGCTTATTTTTGCCGTCATGCGTAAGCTGATGCGGATAAAAAATGCTGTGTTATCATGCGTTTGCATGCCTTTTTGCATGCGTTTACAGTTGAGGATGATACACTGCGGACTCAACCACAAATGTGAACCTAGCCTTAGGGAGAAATTGTGTTCAAGGGATCTTGTTGCATGTCCTTTATGCTGCAGCCTGCAACTCATACCAAAACCCCTTTTGAGGGTTAATAATATTCTTTGCGCTCTTAATCCTGCAAGGGAAATATTATATACCATTTTTATTGTGGAAGTTGTGCGTCAAAAGCATACAGCCAGACTTGGTTGGATCTCAATAACATCGCAGTCTAACCAGTACATCTGAATTGTGCAAATTTTCATGCAATAGTAATACATGCAATTTTTGTCAACACTGAAATTTTATGTGGTATTTATCGAGGCTCCAGTTGTGCCTAAAAACACACAAAAAATAGTTTGGATAGATACTGCAGTCTCTTTCACACTTCCATCGTCTGGCAGCCGTCACAATGCATCGTTTTGTGAAAAAAACGCATCCTGCAAATTTGCCCGCAGGATGCGTTTTTTTCCCATAGACTTGTATTAGCGACGGATCGCGACATATGGCCACATGTTTAATCCATTGTGCACTGGATCTGTCGGAATTTGGCGACGTCATCTGGAAAAAACGTTCAATGTAACATTTTTTGTCTGCATCGGAAAAACATGCCACGACGGATCCTGCGGCATACGTTGTTGGCTAGAATGGAAGCCTACGGATGCAGGATCCGTCATGGCATGTTGTATGATGGAATCCAGCACTGGAATACCTCTTTTTACACTGAGCATGCTCCAAAGCAAGATTTTGTAGCCAATTCACCAGACAGCCCCAAATCTATATAAACCTGGCCTGGGGCTTCACCCCCAAATGTGCCAGCAAGACTCCTGCCAGCATTCAGCCAGAAGCCAGCCAGCAGCCAGCCAGCATCCAGCCAGAAGCCAGCAAGCAGCCAGCCAGCGTCCAGCCAGAAGCCAGCCAGCATCCAACCAGAAGCCAGCCAGCATCCAACCAGAAGCCAGCCAGCATCCAGCCAGAAGCCAGCCAGCATCCAACCAGAAGCCAGCCAGCATCCATCCAGAAGCCAGCCAGCATCCAGCCAGCATCCAGCCAGAAGCCAGCCAGTGTCCAGCCAGAAGCCAGCCAGCGTCCAGCCAGAAGCCAGCCAGCATCCAACCAGAAGCCAGCCAGCATCCATCCAGAAGCCAGCCAGCATCCAGCCAGAAGCCAGCCAGCGTCCAGCCAGAAGCCAGCCAGCATCCAACCAGAAGCCAGCCAGCATCCATCCAGAAGCCAGCCAGCATCCAGCCAGAAGCCAGCCAGCATCCAGCTAGAGGCCTGCCAGCCAGTGTGAGTCCTGAGATTTTTGCGTGAGTCTGTGTGTGCGTGCATGTCTGTGTGTGTGTCTGTGTGTTTATGTGCGCCTGTGTGCTTTTGTGCATGTGCATGTGTGTGCATCTCTGTGTGTTTGCGTGCGCCTGTGTGCTTTTGTGCGTGTGCATGCGTTGTGTGTGCGCCTGTGTGCTTTCGTGCGTGTGCATGCGTTGTGTGTGCGCCTGTGTGCTTTCGTGCGTGTGCATGCATTGTGCGTGCGCCTGTGTGCTTTCGTGCGTGTGCATGCGTCTGTGTGCTATTGTGCTTGTGCATGCGTGCATGTGTCTGTGTGCGTGCATGTTTTTTTACTGTGATGTATTTATCAAGTAGTGTGGTGTGTGCAGCATGTGGTTTCAGTGTGTGTGTAATGGTGGTGTGTCTTGCGTGTGTGTGTGTTTGTTTTTTTATTTAATTTTTTTTAATTGTATTGTTGAAAACATTTACAGTTAATGTACTTGTATTTAAAATAAAGAGCATTGCAGCTCCTAATTGTGATGGTAAAAAAAAATTCAAACTGTCCGTAGTATCATTTCATAAAGGTAAATTTTAAAGTGTGGTGTATGTACAAATGTACACACATGCCATACAGAGTTGGTTGAGGGTTTATTTTTTAATATAAAAAGGGATCTTTTCAAATCACATATGTGATATATGGTACATTTTCAATTGGTGTTTAGGCATTTCAATTTTACATAAGGGTTTTTTATTCTATTTTTTTTTGGGGGGGGGGAAATGGTTTTACAGCTTGGGCATATTATTGAACTAGGATATCCAGCTCACACTGGTGTGCCTTGGGTATATTTTTTTGGGTTGTTTCTCAAAACGTTGCTTGTTGGCCTGCTTGAACATTGCTCAGATCATTTGAGCAGGGTGGTTTTTAAATCTTTTACATTAGCTAGTTTGGGGGGTTTGTGGGTCTAAGTATAAATTCTTTATACTTACAGATACATCAGGGACCACTGAGCCAGCAGGGACCACCAGGACAGCAGGGACCACCGTGCCAGCAAGCCAGTTTCCTGATGTAAGTATTAAAGACACAAAGCTTGGAATTTAATTTGTATAGTAGCTTACAAGTGTCTTTATACTTACAGATACACCAGGGACCACTCAGCTAGCAGGGACCACCAGGACAGCAGGGACCACCGTGCCAGCAAGCCAGTTTCCTGATGTAAGTATTAAAGACCACAAAGCTTAGAATTTAATTTGTATAGTAGCTTACAAGTGTCTTTATACTTACAGATACACCAGGGACCACTCAGCTAGCAGGGACCACCAGGACAGCAGGGACCACCGTGCCAGCAAGCCAGTTTCCTGATGTAAGTATTAAAGACACAAAGCTTGGAATTTAATTTGTATAGTAGCTTACAAGTGTCTTTATACTTACAGATACACCAGGGACCACTCAGCTAGCAGGGACCACCAGGACAGCAGGGACCACCGTGCCAGCAAGCCAGTTTCCTGATGTAAGTATTAAAGACCACAAAGCTTGGAATTTAATTTGTATAGTAGCTTACAAGTGTCTTTATACTTACAGATACACCAGGGACCACTCAGCTAGCAGGGACCACCAGGACAGCAGGGACCACCGTGCCAGCAAGCCAGTTTCCTGATGTAAGTATTAAAGACCACAAAGCTTGGAATTTAATTTGTATAGTAGCTTACAAGTGTCTTTATACTTGCCGATACACCAGAGACCACCGAGCCAGCAGAAAATGTCTTCTTCTGGGAGCCCTCTCCCACAGCTTCTGTGTAGTGAGGTAATTTAATTTTTTTTAGTTTTTGGTGATCTTGTTAAAATTTCGGTTAAACCCTATATGCATTAATTATGTTTTCACAGGAAGCTGAAGCAGCCGAGGGCCTCTCAGAAGGAGACGGGGTAGGTGGAGAAACGCTAGGAGCGGGTGCACAGAGTGCACATATTCCTCACTGTAATGAGCGGTCCCACGTGACCGCTCACACAGGAGAAGGGGCCAGTGCTGAGAGGAGTGAGGAGACATCGCGGGAGCCGGGTGAGTATTTGTTCTGCAAGGGGCCGGGCAGCGCACTGAGGATGGGAGGTGGGAGGTCCCAGCAACTTTATTTTTAACAAAAAAAAATAAAAATTGATCATTCATCTCTTCTCTCCCGCGGGGGAGAAGAGATGAATGCCGCCTTCAGCACCACAGTGGGGGGGACAGCGCTTAGTGTAGCGCTGTCTCTCCTGTACGGTCCGTGTGGTCCTCAGGTGGCACACGGGCGGCACACGGATGCCGCACGTGTGCCACACTGATGTGCCACATAAGCACACGGACACACGGACACGGATAACTCCGGTACCGATTTCTCCGGTACCGGAATTATCTGGACGTGTGAAAGAGGCCTAAACGGTAGTTAAACACTCGTTTGGTTCTGGTCAATCCACTGCTTGAATAAGGTTTCAGTAGGTGTGGTGACAGCTGGAATGCCTCATCACCAACACAGACAAATGGCATAGGTGGGCCAGATGTTCCCAGGAGTGGTCTTGGTGGTGGGAAATCATAGGTGTCTCCATATAGACAATGGCCCATAGGAGATGTTTTGAGTCGTTTGAGTGGCCATAGGATCCAATGTCCACAGCAATAAACTTACAATTGGCATCCGCTATGGCCATAAGTACTATCGAAAAATACTTTTTATAATTATAGTACTCGGAGCCAGATCCTGCAGGTTTTGAAATCCGGATATGTTTGCCATCTACGGCACCCAAGCAATTAGGGAAATGGCACAGTTTTTCAAAATTTTCAGCACTCTGCAGCCAGATGGCCATAGTCGGATTTGGAATTAAGTCCTTGTGCAAAGTATCCCATAGTACGCGGCATGTCACTTTAAGAATTCCAGAAATTGTGGAGATTCCCAGACGAAACTGATAATGCAGTGACGTTATCTGTGGAATCTGTGGAAAAAAAAAATATTCTTAAAAAATGCAAGCACCAACATTACATTTTAAGGCAATTTTCACACACATAAATTTTTAATTTATTTATTTATTTTTTAATTTTATTAAACGGCACTGCGGAAGTTTTTTTCTGTTTTATTGCACATATAAACCAGCATTTTTACTTCTGTGCATTCCTATTATGGAGCAGGTGTTAAACACTGTGGAATGGGCACAAATAATAAAATAATTGACATGATGCAGAAAATGCAACGCAGTGTTTCAGCGCAGTATTTTCTGCAGCATGTTCACTGCTGATGTGGTTTTCCATAGGTTTACAGGGCACTGTTACCCGCTGCAAAAAAAAGCAACATGTGCACATGGCATTAACTATGAGCAATGATAAAAAAAATACATTAAAAAAGGCTTACCGCAGTGTCACCATCAGCCGCTCCGCCGGTGAGATGGAAAACCTCAAATTTGTGTCCTTCCTTCGGATGACATCCCCAACAAGTTCCCCCCAAAAATCGAAGTGTTCCTGTCTCATTCGCACATAGTTAAAGAATTTATCCGGGTTCTGCCGCAACTCCATGTAGAGTGTTGAATACACACCCCGGGTCATTCGCTGTGCGTTTATGGGATGTATCCATAGGCGGCGACGTCGCTGTCGAAGAATCCTCTCTCTTGCTGCTGCCTCCTTTTCCCGAACTATTATTGACAGCCTATTTGTCTCAAAAATAACATCAGAACATATGGTCGCAATCTTCACTAGCACTCCTTCCATCCTTCCATCTCTGCCACTTTCTCTAAACCCTGTCAAAGATGGGGTGTAAAAGCAGTCAAAATATAGGTTTCCCTTATTTTCCAGTAACCAATCACATTTGGGAGACTCCCATTTTTAGGCATGGAAAACGGATCCATCATAAAAACGGATGAAACGGATGGTAAAAACGGACAAGGCGGATGCAACGGATCCAGTTTTTTGACAGAACCGTCTAGCGGATCCGTCGAAATACATAGTTATTAAGGTTGAAGGAAGACTTTAAGTCCATCTACTTCAACCCATAGCCTAACCTAACATGCCTTAACATGTAAATAGTGTATGCGTTGCATCTGTTTTTCACTATTTTTAACGCATCCGTCGATACGTTGCGCCGACGCATTATGACGGACGCCTGCCGACGGAAGTGTGAAAGAAGCCTAACACGTCCATTTGAAGTGGGCAAAATTTCCTGTCATTATAATACTGCAACATTTTCTTAACTGGGATATATCATATGTAATATAAAATGGGCAAGTTGCGTGGTAAGGGATGTGGAAGTGGATGTGATGGTGATGGTTAGCGCAGTGGCAAGGTGAAAACTGCCTGCTGCAGGAGCACAACAAACACACATATCATGTTGATATAGCTTCCTGTCACATATTGTAGTGTGGCATGGAACACCACTCTTGAAGCCAGATCAGTGTAAAAAAGTTGTTAAATGGATAAAAGATAATGCTTCCAGTCACTTTGCCAGCACCACCCTGTCTTCCACATGGTCCAGTCTCAGAAGCCATGATTCTGGACCACATAATCCTCAAAATGCAATTACTGCCACAAGAGCTGGACGATGATGTGACACAACTGCCAACAAATGGTGTTGTTATGACAGCAATTCTGGAGGAGGACCAGGGTGTGGAAGAGAAAAATGAGGTGGTGGACAATTAAGTTACTGACCCTGATCCATCCTGGGAAGGTGATATGCAGAGTGAGGACAGCATCGTACAGGGGGAGGAATCCACAGCATCACAACAGGCAGGAAGAGGTAGTGGGGTGGTTAGTGACACAAAGGCGGACAGCTGTTCCCCAGTACATCAACATGGATGAAGTTACCAAGCCAAGGTTTAGGTGTCCCCGTGTGTGTGTGTCCAGTTAACAAAAAAAAGGTAATTTGCAATATCTGCCATGTTAGCATCAGCAGGGGCAGCACAACTACCAATCTGACTACCACCAGCATGCTCAGGCACATGCAAGCAAAGCACCTGACTACTTGGGCCAAACACTGAGGTCCAGAAACAGTGTCTGCGGGTGGCACCACTGCTTCTTCTCCTGTTCTACGTGCACCCCAATCCCCTGTCCATAATGTGAATGAAGATGTGTTTCACCCTGCACCTGACATTGCTCAATTGCAACTACCATCAGCAGCCACGTCCATGTCCTTGTCCCAGCGTTCGGTTGTCCCAGCCTAACCTCATCTCATCTTCTCATCACTGATTGGATGAGGGGAGGAGGAAGAGGACGAGGAGGTGGAGGAACAGGAGCTAGTTGCCTGCACTACAGATGGGAATACCGACACCAACTTCATCCTGTCTATTCAACGTGGATGGTCTGAAGACAAGGAGGTGTGGGAAGATGAGGAGGACAACATGGTCCGTCATCCTCTTGGTGGGGACATGGAAGTCTTTACTGTTGGCAGTCTGGCACATGGCTGAGTTTATGTTCCACTGCCTGTTCTGTGACCCTTACATTGTATGCATTGTTGCCAACAATAATTTTAGGTTGGTCACCCTTCTAGACCCATGCTACACGGAGAACTTTACATCTCTCCAACCCGTGGTTGAGAGGTCTAATAAAATGTTGCTGTACTAGAAAGCCCTAGTTGAAGAATTATCAAAAAAATTCCCATCTGACAATACTGGCAACAGCATTGGACAACCATGGAGTGGAGACAAGGGAGACACACACCAGATGTAGCAGAGGCAGGGGAACACTCTCAAAGGTCTGGAACAATTTTTTCAGACCCTCCCATCACCCAGGCCCTGATGCACGGGATACTCTGACAAGGAGAGAAAAGTTTTGGAAGATGCTGAAAGAGAACCTAGCTGACTGTACCAGCTTCCTCCATGATTCCTCTGTTCCTTAAAACTATTGGGTATCCAAGCTAGACCGATAGCATGAACCATCTCTCTGTGTCTTGGAGGTTTTGGCTTGCCCTGCTGCTAGCGTTTTATCAAAAGTTTTCAGTGCGGCCGAGGTTATTATTAGCGATAGGCACATCTGTCTGTCAACTGAAAATGCTGACAGGTTTACTCTTATCAAAATGAACAAGGGCTGGATTGGGCCAGACTTCTGTACACCACTGCATGACAACAACCGGAACATAAACTCAAATGCAGTGCTCTTATTTTTTTCTGGTGTATTCCCATGCACACCTTCCAACCTAAACATGGGTATACGCATCAGGATTTTGTCTATTTTTGTCCTACTCCTCATCCACCACCATATCATGCTACTGAGTCGCCCGCCTGGGCTTGTTGGGTACTCAGTACCGGGTCCGGTCGCTATTAAAGGGGATGTCACGGTGGCTGTGACCCGGTCCATGGCCCTGGGCGCCCAATTAAAGGGGAACGGTCTTTAAAGGAAATTGTGATAAAGTCTGTCGTGACGCCACCTGTGGTTCTCGGTCGGTAGGGACCGACGCCGCTTAAAGGGGTTCTCTGGGGTGATGATATGGTGGCTAGATGGTGACGCTTCCCACAGGTGAAGCGAGGTCCCCAGGGCTCCCAATGTGTGTGGCAAAGATGGTGTATGCCGACGAATAAGGGGAGGACACAAGTTCTAAAGTCTTTACCTGGTTTGCTCTCTTTAGCAGGCCACAGTCCAGGGTATCAGGCACAGGTGGTGATGTGGTCCGTCCAGCTTGGTGGCAAAGGTGATCCCTCTCCCAGGTGAGGTCCGTAAGCCTTTCCTACTTGTGCTAAGATGGTGAGGTCCCTGCTGCTTGTAGCTTGCTGGCAAGGTATCCTCTCTCCCCTGCCCTGGGACAGTTGCCTGCACGGTAGGCAGTTTGAGCCTTTTTATAGGGTCTCTACCACGACCCGGGCTCTTAGAGTACTTAGCTTGGTGTGGGTGGTTAACGTGTAGTCTAGTGCCCTCTGGTTCTGCTTAATGTCTTAGAGTCCCACAAAAGCCTCGGGCTCCAGGTACACAGTTTCTGCGCTCTGGCTCTGAGGGTGCCCGGTCACAGTTCCCCTCTGAGCCCTATTCCACTCCTGCGCTCATTTCCTGTATGCTCCACTGCATGCAACAACCTTTCAGGTTATCTCTCTTCCCAGAGACTGCAGCTCCCATGTGGCTGCTAGGCCTCTCCATCTGTTCCAGACATCGTTCCTCTATCTCTCCCTCCTGGAGACTCACTGTCTTTGTCCACTGTCTCCCTCCAACTGGCTAACTCCTGATCCAGACCAGGATACTTAAAGCTGAGGGAAGCTCCCCTGAATCCGACTCTTGAGGTTCCTCTCCTGGCCTGGATTCAGAATGTGTTGCATGTGTGTGCTTACCTGGTATAGAGAATCCTCCCTGCCTCCAACCATGATATCGCCCTCCCCGAAAGGAAGGAAACATCACTGTAACAACCGGTTACCTGGGGTGTTACACTACCCTCTCTATACATTTTTAAGGGTGTTTATCATGCTCACATTAACAATTTTTAGAGGCCTACCTCGAACATTCTTTTATATACAGCTCTGGCAAAAATTAAGAGACCATTGCAAAATGTTCAGTTTGTCTGATTTTTCTCTTTATATGTATATTTTTGAGTAAAATGTAAATTGTTCTTTTATTCTATAATTTTCTGACGTCTGGAGGAAAGAAGGTTTAAGCATAATAACAGACGCGGATTCTTTACTGCAAGAGCAGTGAGACTATGGAACTCTCTGCCGTATGATGTTGTAATGAGTGATTTGTTACTTAAATTTAAGAGGGGACTGGATACCTTTCTGGAAAAGTATAATGTTAGAGTATATACACTAGATTCCTTGAAAGGGCGCTGATCCAGGGAATTAGTCTGATTGCCGTATGTGGAGTCGGGAAGGAATTTTTTTCCCCAATGTGGAGCTTACTCTTTGCCACATGGGTTTTTTTTTGCCTTCCTCTGGATCAACATGTTAGGGCATGTTAGGTTAGGCTATGGGTTGAACTAGATGGACTTAAAGTCTTCCTTCAACCTTAATAACTATGTACCATGTTTCGGAGTCTCCAAGCAATAAATTTAAGGGATTTTTTTTTCTGACAAAGAAAAATGGTTAAAAAAACCCAGGATTTCATAATCATTTAGAAACAACAATACTAATGTTTTAACTCAGGAAGAGTTCAGAAATCAATATTTTGTAGAATAGCCATGATTTTTAATCACAGTTTTCATGCGTCTTGGCATGCTTTCCACCAGTCTTTCACACTGCTTCTGGCACAAAAATGTAAGCAGTTCTTCCTTGTTTGATGGCTTGTGACTATCCATCAGCCTCTAGATTACATTCCAGAGGTTTTCAAGGGGGTTCAGGGCTGGAGATTGGGCTGCCCATGACAGGGTTTTGATGTGGTGGTCTCTTAATTTTTGCCAGAGCTGTATATGTATACCCCCAGGGGTAAATGTTTTCAGCCCTTGCACTTATTGCATGGGCATTACCAGTCTAGGATACCCATTCCATAATGGGAAAAAAATGTTTTCTGAGGGACTCCACTACATCTCTGGAAAAAGGGTGTTGGAGTCCCTCCTTCTAATTTTTGGCATCCCTTGTACTTAGTGCATATGCTTCACCAGTCTAAGAGACCCACTACTTAGTAATTTGAAAAAAATGTTTTTCTGAGGATACACATTCTAGTTGAGGGAATTTTTTTTTATATCAAAAGAGCCAGTGGGTTATATTAGTATATGATCCAGTGCCTTGTTATGGCCTGTCAGGTGGTCATCACAAAGGGACAGGAGAGCTTGTACAGTAAGTACAGAAGATTTTTGTCTCCTCCATATCAGGTTGAGTAGATGCAAAACGCTTCACTATATTCCCCAGCAGGGTTGAAGAAATAAGTCCTTTAATGCTGCTACATTAAACTAATCATTTTTTCAGGACTAATTCAAATAGATTCTATTCTGTTTTAATGATACTGCTCTTATCGTCACTTCATGCACGTTGTAGTGTGGCAGTAAGCATAACGTATGACAGGCATATACTGTAGTTAGTTATTGCCTTATAAATTCTAAGCCTTGCTACTGCTTTTTCCCATAGACTCATTGACAAATTCTTTTTTTACAGTAATCTGTATTCAGAAAATTCCTCATAACAGGCAAAATTAACTGATGTAATGTGTCCTTTCACAGTTTCTCTCTAGCATCTGTATGTAAGAGATAGTGATGGGACACGTTATGCTACTGGAGCTGGAATTACTACTTCTGAACTCTCCAGTGCTTTGTTTCCATATATTTATGGGTGCTTCTCTAAGTATATTTTGGTCATTGTCCTGCTATAATACCCATGACCTACGATACAGACCCAGCTTTTAGATTCTGGGCACTACATTGTGACCCCAAATCCTTTTGGAATCTTCAAATTTCATAATGCCTTGCACACAGTCAAGACTCCCAGGACCAGAGACAGCAAACAACCACAAAATACCTTTGAACCTCCACCATATTAACTGTAACTACTGTGTTATTTTATTTGTAGGCCTCATTCCATTTAAAAAAAACTGTAGAATGATGTGCTTTACTAAAAACTCTATCCTGGTCTCATCTGTCCACAAGATGCCTGCTGTCCCTCTCTAAAGAGTGGGGCCCACCTGCTGACCCTTTATAAAATTGTGAGGGCCGACTGCTAGTTCTCCAAAAATGCTTAGTGAGGGCTGGCTGCTGGCCCTCTAAAATTAAAGTGAGGGCCGCCTGGTGGCCCTCTGACAATAATGAGGGCCACCTTCTGGCCCTCTAACAATAGTAAAGGCCGCCTTATGGCCCTGTACAAAAAGTGATGGCTGCCTAGTGGCCCTGAAATAAAAAAACAAATTGTGACTTTCAGAGTCCATCCTTCGTTAATTAAACAGCATGTGTCTGATCATGTGTCACACACCACATGGACACATAAGGCAGTAAAATTATAAAATTATATTTCCCGTAAAATGTTTTTTCACCATTGAAAGCAAGACAAATGTGTAAAAACGCAGCAGAAACACTACGTGTGAACATAGCCCAAGGTGTGGAGGAGCATTATTTTTATCTTATTTATTTTATTTTGGCCTATCCTATATATCCTTATCCTATATATCCTTATCCTGATATAGTCATTATCCTGGAAAAAATGTTTCTTAGCATTTTTTCCAGTCAAATCCATTTTAACAGCAGTTTTGTATGTTTTATTGTCATTCCGTAAAAGTGGGGTAATACTTTGACAACATTGTTTCCATCAGTGACCTAGGATTCAGAGGGGGGGCTGGGCCGCCAGAAAAATGCTTGAGTTTCCCATTGACTTTAATTATACTTGCTACTTGAGTCAAGCACCCGAGTATTATGATTTGCTTAAGTAACGAGTACCCTAGCATTTTAGTGCTTGCTCATCAGTAGTGCTTCAACATAAAAAAGTTCTACAGACACAGGTGCAAAGTGTAAATGAGTTCTACATTCAGGTTTTTATAAAAATTCTCACAAGAAGAACAAAAATTGTAATGGCTTCTCTTTGTCTAGATCAGGGCTGTCAAACTCAAATATACAGAGGGCCAAAATTAACAGCTTGGACAAAGTCGCGAGTCAATCTAGATATTTATTTAACCAAATTATCTACAATTCAGGAAGTTTTTCCTTATTTTCAACACTAACTATGAACTTTTTTCATATGGAAACAAACTTAACCCCTTAATCCCGTATGACGTACTATCCCGTCAAGGTGACCTGGGACTTAATTCCGGGTGACGGGATAGTACGTCATACGCGATCGGCCGCGCTCATGAGGGGAACGCGGCCGATCGCGGCCGGGTGTCAGCTGCCTATCGCAGCTGACATCCGGCACTATGTGCCAGGAGCGGTCACGGACCACCCCCGGCACATTAACCCCCGGCACACCGCGATCAAATATGATCGCAGTGTACCGGCGGTATAGGGAAGCATCGCGCAGGGATGGGGCTCCCTGCGGGCTTCCCTGAGACCCCCGGAGCAACGCGATGTGATCGCGTTGCTGCGAGGGTCTCCTACCTTCTTCCTCCCTGCAGGTCCCGGATCCAAGATGGCCGCGGCATCCGGGTCCTGCAGGGAGAAAGGTGGCTTACCGAGCACCTGCTCAGAGCAGACGCTGGTAAGCCTGCACCGATGTAAGTGAGATCGGTGATCTGATAAAGTGCAGTGCACACTATCAGATCATCGATCTGTGATGTCCCCCCCTGGGACAAAGTAAAAAAGTTAAAAAAAATTTTTTCCACATGTGTAAAAAAAAAAAAAAAATCCTAAATAAATAATAAAAATATATATATATATTATTCCCATAAATACATTTCTTTATCTAAATAAAAAAAACAAAACAATAAAAGTACACATATTTAGTATTGCCGCGTCCATAACGACCCAACCTATAAAACTGCCCCACTAGTTAACCCCTTCAGTAAACACCGTAAGAGAAAAAAAAAAAAAAACGAGGCAAAAAACAACGCTTTATTACCATACCGCCGAACAAAAAGAGGAATAACGCGCGATCAAAAAGACTGATATAAATAATCATGGTACCGCTGAAAACGCCATCTTGTCCCGCAAAAAACGAGCCGCCATATAGCATCATCAGCAAAAAAATAAAAAAGTTATAGTCCTGAGAATAAAGCGATACCAAAATAATTATTTTTTCTATAAAATAGTTTTTATCGTATAAAAGCGCCAAAACATAAAAAAATGATATAAATGAGGTATCGCTGTAATCGTACTGACCCGTCGAATAAAACTGCTTTATCAATTTTACCAAACGCGGAACGGTATAAACGCCTCTCCCAAAAGAAATTCATGAATAGCAGGTTTTTGGTCATTCTGCCTCACAAAAATTGGAATAAAAAGTGATCAAAAACGGTCACGTGTCCGAAAATGTTACCAATAAAAACGTCAACTCGTCCCGCAAAAAACAAGACCTCACATGACTCTGTGGAGCAAAATGTGGAAAAATTATAGGTCTCAAAATGTGGAGACGCAAAAACTTTTTTGCTATAAAAAGCGTCGCTGGTTTCACACTTGCGTTTTTGTCTGCAGCGTTTTTTGCACAAAAAAACACATGCGTTTTTTCCCTATATTTAACATTGAAAACGCATGCGTTTTTTTGTACGCGTTTGGTCGCGTTTTCAAACGCATGCGTTTTTTTTCTGCATGTGTTCATTTTCAGAAATACAGCCTGCAGTATTTTCTTGCGTTTTTAAGCACATGCGTTTGTGTTAAAAACGCATGCGTTTTTATCGAAAAAAAACAGAAAACACACTGAAAAGCCACCCACCACCATCAAGGTGATAAAGGGATCCAAACCCTAACCCTAACTCTACCCCTAACCTCACCCCTAACCGTTTAATGAACATTTTCTGACAGTCATAGTGCCATGTATTTCAGTGCCACGTATTTCAGTGCCACGTATTTCAGTGCCACGAATTTCAGTGCCACGTATTTCAGTGCCACGTATTTCAGTGCCACGTATCACGTATTTCAGTGCCACGTGTTTCAGTGCCACGTATTTAAGTGTCACGTATTTCAGTGCCACGTATCACATATTTCAGTGCCACATATTTTAGTGCCACGTATTTAAGTACCACGTATTTCAGTGCCACGTATTTCAGTGCCACGTATTTCAGTGCCACATATTTCAGTGCCACGTATCACGTATTTCAGTGCCACGTGTTTCAGTGCCACGTATTTCAGTGCCATGTATTTCAGTGCCAAGTATTTCAGTGCCACGTATTTCAGTGCCACGTATTTCAGTGCCACGTATCACGTATTTCAGTGCCACGTATTTCATTGCCACGTATCACGTATTTCAGTGCCACGTATCACGTATTTCAGTGCCACGTATTTCAGTGCCACGTATTTCAGTGCCACGTATTTCAGTGCCACTATTTCAGTGCCACGTATTTCAGTGCCACGTATTTCAGTGCCACGTATTTCAGTGCCACGTATTTCAGTGCCACGTATCACGTATTTCAGTGCCACGTATTTCAGTGCCACGTATTTCAGTGCCACGTATTTCAGTGCCACGTATTTCAGTCACGTTTAGGGTTAGGGTTAGGGGTAGGGTTAGGGTTAGGGCTAGGGTTGGAGGTAAAGTTAGGGTTAGGGTTGGGGCTAAAGTTAGGGTTGGGGCTAAAGTTAGGGTTAGGGTTTGGATTACATTTACGGTTTGGATTAGGGTTGGGATTAGAATTATGGGTGTGTCAGGGCTAGGGGTGTGGTTAGGGTTACCGTTGAGATTAGGGCTAGGGGTCTGTTTGGATTAGGGTTTCAGGTAGAATTGGGAAGTTTCCACTGTCCAGGCACATCAGGGGCTCTCCAAACGGGACATGGCGTCCAATCTCAATTCCAGCCAATTCTGCGTTGAAAAAGTAAAACAGTGCTCCTTCCCTTCCGAGCCCTCCCGTGCGCCCAAAAAGGGGTTTACCCCAACATATGGGTTATCAGCGTACTCGGGACAAATTGAACAACAACTTCTGGGGTCCAAGTTCTCTTGTTATCCTTGGGAAAATAAAAATTTGGGGGGCTAAAAATCATTTTTGTGGGAAAAAAAAGATGTTTTATTTTCACGGCTCTGCGTTATAAACTGTAGTGAAACACTTGGGGGTTCAAAGTTCTCACATCACATCTAGATAAGTTCCTTGGGAGGTCTAGTTTCCAATATGGGGTCACTTGTGGTGGGTTTGTACTGTTTGGGTACATCAGGGGCTCTGCAAATGCAACGTGACGCCTGCAGACCAATCCATTTAAGGCTGCATTCCAAATGGCGCTCCTTCCCTTCCGAGCTCTGTCATGCGCCCAAACAGTGGTTCCCCCCCACATATGGGGTATCAGCGTACTCAGGACAAATTGGACAACAACTTTTGGGGTCTAATTTATCCTGATACCCTTGTGAAAATACAAAACTGGGGGCTAAAAAATCATTTTTGTGAAAAAAAAAAAGAATTTTTATTTTCACGGCTTTTCGCTATACACTTTAGTGAAACACTTAGGGGTTCAAAGTTCTCAAAACACATCTAGATAAGTTCCTTTGGAAGTCTAGTTTCCAATATGGGGTCACTTGTGGGGGGTTTGTACTGTTTGGGTACATCAGGGGCTCTGCAAATGCAACGTGACGGCTGCTGACCAATCCATTTAAGTCTGCATTCCAAATGGCGCTCCTTCCCTTTCGAGCTCTGTCATGCGCCCAAACAGGGGTTCCCCCCCACATATGGGGTATCAGCGTACTCAGGACAAATTGGAAAACAAATTTTGGGGTCCAATTTATTCTGTTACCCTTGTAAAAATACAAAGCTGGGGGCTAAAAAATCATTTTTGAGAAAAAAAAATATATATATTTTCACGGCTCTGCGTTATAATCTGTAGTGAAACACTTGGGGGTTCAAAGCTCTCAAAACACATCTAGATAAGTTCCTTAGGGGGTCTACTTTCCAAAATGGTGTCACTTGTGGGGGGTTTCAATGTTTAGGCACATCAGGGGCTCTCCAAAGGCAACATGGCGTCCCATCTCAATTCCAGTCAATTTTGCATTGAAAAGTCAAATGGCGCTCCTTCCCTTCCAAGCTCTGCCATGCGCCCAAACAATGGTTTACACCCACATATGGGGTATCAGCGTACTCAGGACAAATTGCACAACATTTTTTGGGGTCCAATTTCTTCTCTTACCCTTGGGAAAATAAAAAATTGGGGGCGAAAAGATCATTTTTGTGAAAAAATATGATTTTTTATTTTTACGGCTCTGCATTATAAACTTCTGTGAAGCACTTGGTGGGTCAAAGTGCTCACCACACATCTAGATAAGTTCCTTAGGGGGTCTACTTTCCAAAATGGTGTCAATTGTAGGGGGTTTCAGTGTTTAGGCACATCAGGGGCTCTCCAAACGCAACATGGCGTCTCATCTCAATTCCAGTCAATTTTGCATTGAAAAGTCAAATGGCGCTCCTTCCCTTCCAAGCTCTGCTATGCGCCCAAACAATGGTTTACACCCACATATGGGGTATCAGCGTACTCAGGACAAATTGCACAACATTTTTTGGGGTCCAATTTCTTCTCTTACCCTTGGGAAAATAAAAAATTGGGGGCAAAAAGATAATTTTTGTGAAAAAATATGATTTTTTATTTTTACGACTCTGCATTATAAACTTCTGTGAAGCACTTGGTGGGTCAAAGTGCTCACCACACATCTAGATAAGTTCCTTAGGGGGTCTACTTTCCAAAATGGTGTCACTTGTAGGGGGTTTCAATGTTTAGGCACATCAGGGGCTCTCCAAACGCAACATGGCGTCCTGTTATGGTTCTCAATGGCAAGAGAACATAGCCCAGCAAACATAAGAACTAGCTCTTGGAAGGATGGAAACTAAACTGACCATGAACTAAACCTGCCGCACAACTAACAGTAGCCGGGTAGCGTAGCCTGCGTTTTATCCCTAGACGCCCAGCGCCGGCCGGAGGACTAACTAATCCTGGCAGAGGAAAATATAGTCCTGGCTCACCTCTAGAGAAATTTCCCCGAAAGGCAGACAGAGGCCCCCACAAATATTGGCGGTGATTTTAGATGAAATGACAAACGTAGTATGAAAATAGGCTTAGCAAAATTGAGGTCCGCTTTCTAGATAGCAGGAAGACAGAAAGGGCACTTTCATGGTCAGCTGAAAACCCTATCAAAACACCATCCTGAAATTACTTTAAGACTCTAGTATTAACTAATAACATCAGAGTGGCAATTTCAGATCACAAGAGCTTTCCAGACACAGAAACGTAACTACAGCTGTGAACTGGAACAAAATGCAAAAACAAACAAGGACTAAAGTCCAACTTAGCTGGGAGTTGTCTAGCAGCAGGAACATGCACAGAAAGGCTTCTGATTACAATGTTGACCGGCATGGAAGTGACAGAGGAGCAAGGCTAAATAGCGACTCCCACATCCTGATGGAAACAGGTGAACAGAGAGGATGATGCACACCAGTTCAATTCCACCAGTGGCCACCGGGGGAGCCCAAAATCCAATTTCACAACAGTACCCCCCCCTCAAGGAGGGGGCACCGAACCCTCACCAGAACCACCAGGGCGATCAGGATGAGCCCTATGAAAGGCACGGACCAAATCGGAGGCATGAACATCAGAGGCAGTCACCCAAGAATTATCCTCCTGACCGTATCCCTTCCATTTGACCAGATACTGGAGTTTCCGTCTGGAAACACGGGAGTCCAAGATTTTTTCCACAACGTACTCCAACTCGCCCTCAACCAACACCGGAGCAGGAGGCTCAACGGAAGGCACAACCGGTACCTCATACCTGCGCAATAATGACCGATGAAAAACATTATGAATAGAAAAAGATGCAGGGAGGTCCAAACGGAAGGACACAGGGTTAAGAATCTCCAATATCTTGTACGGGCCGATGAACCGAGGCTTAAAGTTGGGAGAAGAAACCCTCATAGGGACAAAACGAGAAGACAACCACACCAAGTCCCCAACACAAAGCCGAGGACCAACCCGACGCCGGCGGTTGGCAAAAAGCTGAGTCTTCTCCTGGGACAACTTCAAATTGTCCACTACCTGCCCCCAAATCTGATGCAACCTCTCCACCACAGCATCCACTCCAGGACAATCTGAAGATTCCACCTGACCAGAAGAAAATCGAGGATGAAACCCCGAATTACAGAAAAAGGGAGACACCAAGGTGGCAGAGCTGGCCCGATTATTGAGGGCAAACTCCGCTAAAGGCAAAAAAGCAACCCAATCATCCTGATCTGCAGACACAAAACACCTCAAATATGTCTCCAAGGTCTGATTCGTCCGCTCGGTCTGGCCATTAGTCTGAGGATGGAAAGCAGACGAGAAAGACAAATCTATGCCCATCCTAGCACAGAATGCTCGCCAAAATCTAGACACGAATTGGGTACCTCTGTCAGAAACGATATTCTCCGGAATACCATGCAAACGGACCACATTTTGAAAAAACAGAGGAACCAACTCGGAAGAAGAAGGCAACTTAGGCAGGGGAACCAAATGGACCATCTTAGAGAAACAATCACACACCACCCAGATGACAGACATCTTCTGAGAAACAGGAAGATCCGAAATAAAATCCATCGAGATGTGCGTCCAGGGCCTCTTTGGGATAGGCAAGGGCAACAACAATCCACCAGCCCGAGAACAACAAGGCTTGGCCCGAGCACAAACGTCACAAGACTGCACGAAGCCTCGCACATCTCGAGACAGGGAAGGCCACCAGAAGGACCTTGCCACCAAATCCCTGGTACCAAAGATTCCAGGATGACCTGCCAACGCAGAAGAATGAACCTCAGAAATGACTTTACTGGTCCAATCATCAGGAACAAACAGTCTACCAGGTGGGCAACGATCAGGTCTATCCGCCTGAAACTCCTGCAAGGCCCGCCGCAGGTCTGGAGAAACGGCAGACAATATCACTCCATCCTTAAGGATACCTGTAGGTTCAGAATTACCAGGGGAGTCAGGCTCAAAACTCCTAGAAAGGGCATCCGCCTTAACATTCTTAGAACCCGGCAGGTAGGACACCACAAAATTAAACCGAGAGAAAAACAACGACCAGCGCGCCTGTCTAGGATTCAGGCGTCTGGCGGACTCAAGATAAATTAGATTTTTGTGGTCAGTCAATACCACCACCTGATGTCTAGCCCCCTCAAGCCAATGACGCCACTCCTCAAAAGCCCACTTCATGGCCAAAAGCTCCCGATTCCCAACATCATAATTCCGCTCGGCGGGCGAAAATTTACGCGAGAAAAAAGCACAAGGTCTCATCACGGAGCAATCGGAACTTCTCTGCGACAAAACCGCCCCAGCTCCGATTTCAGAAGCGTCGACCTCAACCTGAAAAGGAAGAACAACATCAGGCTGACGCAACACAGGGGCGGAAGAAAAGCGGCGCTTAAGCTCCCGAAAGGCCTCCACAGCAGCAGGGGACCAATCAGCAACATCAGCACCCTTCTTAGTCAAATCAGTCAATGGTTTAACAACATCAGAAAAACCAGCAATAAATCGACGATAAAAGTTAGCAAAGCCCAAAAATTTCTGAAGACTCTTAAGAGAAGAGGGTTGCGTCCAATCACAAATAGCCTGAACCTTGACAGGATCCATCTCGATGGAAGAGGGGGAAAAAATATATCCCAAAAAGGAAATCTTTTGAACCCCAAAAACACACTTAGAACCCTTCACACACAAGGAATTAGACCGCAAAACCTGAAAAACCCTCCTGACCTGCTGGACATGAGAGTCCCAGTCATCCGAAAAAATCAAAATATCATCCAGATACACAATCATAAATTTATCCAAATAATCACGGAAAATGTCATGCATAAAGGACTGAAAGACTGAAGGGGCATTTGAAAGACCAAAAGGCATCACCAAATACTCAAAGTGGCCCTCGGGCGTATTAAATGCGGTTTTCCACTCATCCCCCTGCTTAATTCGCACCAAATTATACGCCCCACGGAGATCTATCTTAGAGAACCACTTGGCCCCCTTTATGCGAGCAAACAAATCAGTCAGCAGTGGCAACGGATATTGATATTTAACCGTGATTTTATTCAAAAGCCGATAATCAATGCACGGCCTCAAAGAGCCATCTTTCTTAGCCACAAAGAAAAAACCGGCTCCTAAGGGAGATGACGAAGGACGAATATGTCCCTTTTCCAAGGACTCCTTTATATATTCTCGCATAGCAGCATGTTCAGGCACAGACAGATTAAATAAACGACCCTTAGGGTATTTACTACCCGGAATCAAATCTATGGCACAATCGCACTCCCGGTGCGGAGGTAATGAACCAAGCTTAGGTTCTTCAAAAACGTCACGATATTCAGTCAAGAATTCAGGAATCTCAGAGGGAATAGATGATGAAATGGAAACCACAGGTACGTCCCCATGCGTCCCCTTACATCCCCAGCTTAACACAGACATAGCTTTCCAGTCAAGGACTGGGTTATGAGATTGCAGCCATGGCAATCCAAGCACCAACACATCATGTAGGTTATACAGCACAAGAAAGCGAATAATCTCCTGGTGATCCGGATTAATCCGCATAGTTACTTGTGTCCAGTATTGTGGTTTATTGCTAGCCAATGGGGTGGAGTCAATCCCCTTCAGGGGTATAGGAGTTTCAAGAGGCTCCAAATCATACCCACAGCGTTTGGCAAAGGACCAATCCATAAGACTCAAAGCGGCGCCAGAGTCGACATAGGCATCCGCGGTAATAGATGATAAAGAACAAATCAGGGTCACAGATAGAATAAACTTAGACTGTAAAGTGCCAATTGAAACAGACTTATCAAGCTTCTTAGTACGCTTAGAGCATGCTGATATAACATGAGTTGAATCACCGCAATAGAAGCACAACCCATTTTTTCGTCTAAAATTCTGCCGTTCACTTCTGGACAGAATTCTATCACATTGCATATTCTCTGGCGTCTTCTCAGTAGACACCGCCAAATGGTGCACAGGTTTGCGCTCCCGCAGACGCCTATCGATCTGGATAGCCATTGTCATGGACTCATTCAGACCCGCAGGCACAGGGAACCCCACCATAACATCCTTAATGGCATCAGAGAGACCCTCTCTGAAATTCGCCGCCAGGGCGCACTCATTCCACTGAGTAAGCACAGCCCATTTACGGAATTTCTGGCAGTATATTTCAGCTTCGTCTTGCCCCTGAGATAGGGACATCAAGGCCTTTTCCGCCTGAAGTTCTAACTGAGGTTCCTCATAAAGCAACCCCAAGGCCAGAAAAAACGCATCCACATTGAGCAACGCAGGATCCCCTGGAGCCAATGCAAAAGCCCAATCCTGAGGGTCGCCCCGGAGCAAGGAAATCACAATCCTGACCTGCTGAGCAGGATCTCCAGCAGAGCGAGATTTCAGGGACAAAAACAACTTGCAATTATTTTTGAAATTTTGAAAGCAAGATCTATTCCCCGAGAAAAATTCAGGCAAAGGAATTCTAGGTTCAGATATAGGAACATGAACAACAAAATCTTGTAAATTTTGAACTTTCGTGGTGAGATTATTCAAACCTGCAGCTAAACTCTGAATATCCATTTTACACAGGTGAACACAGAGCCATTCCAGGATTAGAAGGAGAGAGAGAGAGAAAGGCTGCAATATAGGCAGACTTGCAAGAGATTCAATTACAAGCACACTCAGAACTAAAGGGAAAAAAAAAAAAAAATCTTCAGCAGACTTCTCTTTTCTCTCCTTTCTCTGTCAATTAATTTAACCCTTTGTGGCCGGTCAAACTGTTATGGTTCTCAATGGCAAGAGAACATAGCCCAGCAAACATAAGAACTAGCTCTTGGAAGGATGGAAACTAAACTGACCATGAACTAAACCTGCCGCACAACTAACAGTAGCCGGGTAGCGTAGCCTGCGTTTTATCCCTAGACGCCCAGCGCCGGCCGGAGGACTAACTAATCCTGGCAGAGGAAAATATAGTCCTGGCTCACCTCTAGAGAAATTTCCTAGAAAGGCAGACAGAGGCCCCCACAAATATTGGCGGTGATTTTAGATGAAATGACAAACGTAGTATGAAAATAGGCTTAGCAAAATTGAGGTCCGCTTTCTAGATAGCAGGAAGACAGAAAGGGCACTTTCATGGTCAGCTGAAAACCCTATCAAAACACCATCCTGAAATTACTTTAAGACTCTAGTATTAACTAATAACATCAGAGTGGCAATTTCAGATCACAAGAGCTTTCCAGACACAGAAACGAAACTACAGCTGTGAACTGGAACAAAATGCAAAAACAAACAAGGACTAAAGTCCAACTTAGCTGGGAGTTGTCTAGCAGCAGGAACATGCACAGAAAGGCTTCTGATTACAATGTTGACCGGCATGGAAGTGACAGAGGAGCAAGGCTAAATAGCGACTCCCACATCCTGATGGAAACAGGTGAACAGAGAGGATGATGCACACCAGTTCAATTCCACCAGTGGCCACCGGGGGAGCCCAAAATCCAATTTCACAACAGCGTCCCATCTCAATTCCAGTCAATTTTGCATTGAAAAGTCAAATGGCGCTCCTTTCCTTCCGAGCTCTGCCATGCGACCAAACAGTGGTTTACCCCCACATATGGGGTATCAGCGTACTCAGGACAAATTGTACAACAACTTTGGGGGTCCATTTTCTCCTGTTACCCTTGGTAAAATAAAACAAATTGGAGCTGAAATAAATTTTGTGTGAAAAAAAGTTAAATGTTCATTTTTATTTAAACATTCCAAAAATTCCTGTGAAACACCTGAAGGGTTAATAAACTTCTTGAATGTGGTTTTGAGCACCTTGAGGGGTGCAGTTTTTAGAATGGTGTCACACTTGGGTATTTTCTATCATATAGACCCCTCAAAATGACTTCAAATGAGATGTGGTCCCTAAAAAAAAATGGTGTTGTAAAAATGAGAAATTGCTGGTCAACTTTTAACCCTTATAACTCCGTCACAAAAAAAAATTTTGGTTCCAAAATTGTACTGATGTAAAGTAGACATGTGGGAAATGTTACTTATTAAGTATTTTGTGTGACATATGTCTGTGATTTAAGGGCATAAAAATTCAAAGTTGGAAAATTGCGAAATTTTCAAAATTTTCGCCAAATTTCCATTTTTTTCACAAATAAACGCAAGTTATATCGAATAAATTTTACCACTAACATGAAGTACAATATGTCACGAGAAAACAATATCAGAATCGCCAAGATCCGTTAAAGCGTTCCAGAGTTATAGCCTCATAAAAGGACAGTGGTCAGAATTGTAAAAATTGGCCCGATCATTAACGTGCAAACCACCCTCGGGGCTTAAGGGGTTAGAGGAGTTGTCCCACAAATAAAGTACATTTTAATGAATAGATCTTAGAATAAAATATTGGAATAATATAATATGTTATGTAATAGCAGTAAAAAGCATATGGCCAATTCTCAATTTGAATATGTACTAACAAGGGATAAAAAACCTTGAATAATTCAGAACAATTTAGTATGATTCAAACAAAAGTACCCCAAACACAGTATGATACCCCCAAAGTGCATTCCTCCACAGTAACCTCGATGTGCATGGTATGGTAACCCTACTGTAAACCCCCTCCCTTAATCCCCTTAACAAAGAATCACAGTATGATCCTCCAACTTTAATCCCCACACAGCCCTCTATACAGTATAATGGACTGAAAATAAGTGCTCCACACAGTATATTAGCTCCACATAGTCCTCACAGTCCTACATACAGTATAGCAAGACCCTGCATTGCTTTCCATACAGTATAATGGCCCCAGATAATCCTCCATATAGTATAATGGCCCCATATAGTGCTCCATATAATATAACAGGGACCTGCAATTGCATCCATACAGTATAATGGCCCCACATAGTGCACCATATAGTATAATGGTCCCACAGAGTGCCCCTTACAGTATAACAGGGCCCTGCATTGCCCGCCATGCAGTATAATGGCCCCATATAATCCTCCCTACAGTATATTGGCCCCATATATTGCTCCATACAATATAACGGGGCACTGCATTGCCCTCCATGCTGTATAATGGCCCCACAAAGTGCTTCATACAATATAATGGCCCCGCATAGTGCACCATATAGTATAATGGTATAATGGCCCCACATAGTGCTTCATACAGTATAATGGTCCCATATAGTGCTCCATTCAGTATAATGGCCCACATAGTGCTCTATAGAGTACAATGTGCCCCACACAGTGCTCCAAACAATATAATAGGCCACATAGTGCTCCATACAGTATAATAGGCCCCACTTAGTGCTCCATACAGAAAAATGGGCTCCACATAGTGCTCGATACAGTATAATGGGTCCACATAGTGCACCATACAGTATAATAAGCCCAAAATAAATAAATAAATACTCACGTTTGCCCATTACTCCACAGCTCTGGGCTCTTCATGGTGTCTTTAGATCCTCTGCACATTTCGGTACAGCGGGCGCGTTTTATTGACGTTACTGTGCCAGCTGCGCTTAGATGTAAGACACAGAGGGGAATGATGGGAGAGGGATCATGACACATGGTAAGGGTTTAATACTAGAAGTTAGGACAGTCCCGAATGGGTACACCTTGGCACTGCTGGGATGGCCTTTATGGTTTTTTTTTAAATCAAAAACAGTGTTTACTAAGTACCCTTTGTTATTTATATGCACTCTTGAAGTATGGATGTTGGTTTCATTTGGATTCAGGATAAGTGTAGGCTTAGTATACAGTATGGTGCAGCTGTCCTTAGGGCATATCAACTTTAAGTAAGTTGCTTTTTCACTGTGACTCCCTATCATTAGTAAAGGGGAGAAAGTAATCAATTTTGGCATCTGCTTTATAGCTCAATTAGCAATTAGCAACCAATACTGTAAAAACTGACCATGAAGGTAATTTTATTAACCCAATGAAGAATAAAAAGGCTTTAGCATTACTTGTCTTTTTTGTTGTTTTTTTAATCTCTTTTGCTATGGGCGCCGTCAGTGGCGTAACTACAAAGTTATGGGCCCCGGTGCGAACTTCCAAATGGGGCCCCCCCCGCCATAAAATTCAATGTAAGCCCCATAGAATACAATGCAGCCCCCCTCATAGTATAATGCAGCCCCTCCATACAGGGGCAGTGACAAAGACACGAGCAAATGGTGACGAGGGGGCAGAGGAGAGGGAACAAGGGGGCAAGGAAGACAGGCACTAGGGGACACATGGGGGCTAGGAGGCAGGGGAGAAGGATACAAGGGGTCTAGTGGGCAAGGGAGACTGACACAAGTGGGCAAGGGAGACTGACACAAAGGGCACACGGGGACTAGTGGGCAAGGGAGACTGACACACGGGGAATAGTGGGCAAGGGAGACTGATACAAGGGGACTAGTGGGCAATGGAGACTGACACACGGGGACAAGGGACAAGCACAAGGGGACAAGGGAGACAGGCACAAGGGGACACATAGGGACTAGTGAGCAAGAGACTGACACAAGGGGACAAGGGATACAAGCACAAGGGGACACACAGGGACAAGTGGGAAAGGGAGACTGACACACAGGGACTAGTGGGCAAAGGAGACTGACACAAGCACAAGGGGACAAAGGAGACTGACACAAGCACAAGGGGACATAGGAGAAAGGCACATGGGGACACACAGGGACTAATGGGCAAGGGAGACTGGCACACGGGGACACAAGCATAAGGGAGACAGGCTCAAGGGGACACACAGGGACTAATGGGCAAGGGAGACTGGCACACGGGGACAAGGGACACAAGCATAAGGGGACAAGGGAGACAGGCACATGGGGACACACAGGGACTAATGGGCAAGGGAGACTGGCACATGGGGACACAAGCATAAGGGAGACAGGCTCAAGGGGACTCACGGCCCCCTGACCTGCCAGAGCCGCTTGCAGCTGCGACCGTAGTAGTTACGCCGCTGCCTCACACACACACATACTACAGATATCACACACACACTACAGATATCACACACACACATCATACTACAGATATCACACACACACACACACATCAGTTATTACACACACTACAGATATCACACACACATCATATTACAGATATCACACACATACTACAGTTATCACACACACACACTACAGATATCACACACACACACAGACATACTACAGATATCACACACACACATCATACTACAGATATCACACACACACACACTACAGATAACACACACACACACACACACTACAGATATCACACACACACACACACACACTACAGATATCACACACACACACACATACACACACTACAGATATCACACACACACACATCATACTACAGATATCACACACATACTACAGTTATCACACACACACTACAGATACCACACACACACACACCAGAGATACCAGCTCATATACACAACTCACAATCTCCTCTCTGGTACAGGGGTGGCTGATGTAAACCGGCTGCAGCTCCTCAGCTTCTCCTGACTAAGGCTAGTTTCACACTAGCGTCGGGAACAACCCGTCGCTGTGCGTCGGGCCGACGTTCCCGACGCTAGTGTGGTCTCCGCCGCACAACGGGGGCAGCGGATGCATTTTTCCCACGCATCCGCTGCCCCATTGTGAGGTGCGGGGAAGTGCGGGGAGGTGGGGGCGGAGTTCCGGCCGCGCATGCGCGGTCGGAAAAAGTGGACCGTCAGGAGCAAAAAACGTTTTTTCTCCCGACGGTCCACTACCACACGCCCAAGCGTCGCAAAACGGACGCGACGTTTGGCAATGCGTCGCAAATGCGTCGCTAATGTTAGTCTATGACGAAAAAACGTATCCAGCAAGAACTTTTGCTGGATGCGTATTTTCGGCAAAACGACGCATTTGCGACGTATTGCAGTTAACGCTAGTGTGAAACTAGCCTAAAGCGGCTCTGTCCCGCACCTCCCCCCTGCTCTCGCCTTCTGTCCCGGGGTTATTTTGGCTTTCTCTTAAAGGGAACCTGTCACCCCGTTTTTTCCGTATGAGATAAAAATACTGTTAAATAGGGCCTGAGCTGTGCATTGCAATAGTGTATTTTGTGGACCCCGATTCCCCACTTATGCTGCCGAAATACATTACCAAAGTAGTCGTTTTCGCCTGTCAATCAGGCTGGTCTGGTCAGATGGGCGTGGTGTCTTCCCCCAGATCTTGCTTAGTTTTCCGTTGGTGGCGTAGTGGTGTGCGCATGTCCAAGGTCCCGAATCCACTGCACAGGGGAGTGAAAATAGCGTGATGTGCGACATTTCATTGGTGATCGGTGGGGGCGGCCATCTTCCTTTGGCCGCGCGTGCGCAGAAGCGGCGCTCTGCTGGCCGCGGCTTCAGGAAAATGGCCGCAGGATGCCGCGCGTGCCCAGATGGAGATCGCGGCGGCTATTTTCCTGAAGCAGAGATGCGACACCTCGTACACACCCGACTCCGCTCCGTACACCCCCGACTCCGCTCCGTACACCTCGTACACACACGGCTCCGCTCCGTACACCTCGTACACACACGGCTCCGCTCCGTACACCTCGTACACACCCGGCTCTGCTCCGTACACCTCGTACACACCCGGCTCCGCTCCGTACACCTCGTACACACCCGGCTCCGCTCCGTACACCTCGTACACACCCGGCTCTGCTCCGTACACCTCATGCACACCCGGCTTTGCTCCGTACACCTCATACACACCCGGCTCTGCTCCGTACACCTCATACACACCCGGCTCCGCTCCGTACACCTCATACACACACTGCTCTGCTACATCCACACAAACCACTCCTGACCTCACACAAAAGCTTACCCTCCTCCAGCATGATGACAAACAGCACTGCACTACTGTCCTGCACTACACGGAAGCCCTTGATCATGTGACTCCAACTCCTCCCCTCCTGTGACCTCATCCTAGGTCCTGTGCGCACAGAGCAGTGGCAGCTATAGTAGTGGTGTGCGGCTCTCTGCGGTGGAGGGGCTCTGCTGCGGGACAAGTGCAGTCCCACCCGTGATCGCGAGTGCACGCGCAGCAGGGCCTGTAAGGAAGAATTATTTAAAGGGCCGGCGGCCCATTTTGTAGCTTAGAGTTCTTAGGAGCCCGCCCAGTCTGCTGGACTGGGTGGGCCCCTAAGCACTGCGGGCCCCGTCGCAATTGCGACCCCTGCGACCGCGGTAGTTACGCCCCTGGGCGCCGTTTAATTGAGTGCCTGCCTGGAAAGCAGGGAAGGAATACCGTTACAATTTTTACCGGCAGCAGTGGTTGTAATAAACAACGCCCCTATACGTTTTGTTTTTTGTTTCTATCTTTTGTTCCTCCTGAATTTTACTTCACTCCTGCACCAGGTTTGTGGCTCTACCTGACCAGGCAGCTTCTTGGACTTTTTTCTAATCTCAAAACCAGAGGTAGCCCCGCACCTGACCTCAGTGTCAAGTACCAACCTCTGTCCACCCACTGCACTTTTTGCTGCCAGTAATCTGCCCCGTATGGAGAGTGACATACCATCTCTGGCTTGTCAAGGTAAGGAGGCTTATTTGCCGTACAATGCTCCTCTGGGAAATTAAATATGCAAATTGCCTCTTCTGAGAAAAAGAGGACTTAACTCTATAGCGCCACCTGTTGGAAGTAGCGATCCTACAAGTCACAATCAACCCTCTAACGAGTCGTGCAATATGACTTAGGATAAAAGCCAAATCAGTATCTCAATTCGCAGACACGGTGTTTCGGGCTGTTGGCCCTCGTCAGTGCGAAGCATGAGAACTGATTTGGCTAGGTGAGAGGCTCTGGACTGGGGTCTAAGGGGTATCGTTTCTCCTTATGGAGAGTGACATACCATCTCTGGCTTGTCAAGGTAAGGAGGCTTATGATTGTGACTTGTAGGATCGCTACTTCCAACAGGTGGCGCTATAGAGTTAAGTCCTCTTTTTCTCAGAGGAGGCAATTTGCATATTTAATTTCCCAGAGGAGCATTGTACGGCAAATAAGCCTCCTTACCTTGACAAGCCAGAGATGGTATGTCACTCTCCATAAGGAGAAACGATACCCCTTAGACCCCCAGTCCAGAGCCTCTCACCTAGCCAAATCAGTTCTCATGCTTCGTACTGACGAGGGCCAACAGCCCGAAACACTGTGTCTGCGAATTGATACTGATTTGGCTTTTATCCTAAGTCATATTACACGACTCGTTAGAGGGTTGATTGTGACTTGTAGGATCGTTACTTCCAACAGGTGGCGCTATAGAGTTAAGCCCTCTTTTTCTCAGAAGAGGCAATTTGCATAAGTAGTCTGCCCCAGCACTGACCTCTCTCATTCATTCCAGCAATTAAAATGATGCAGCAGTGTCCTGTGTCCTAATCTGTGGAAAGCATTATCTACCTCAAATCACATCTATAGTGCTAATAAAGTTCTCACATCCCCCCTACATTACCCCTCATAGACATATGACTACTGTGTTTTGAAAACTGTATATTGCACCTAAAATATACAGATTATTATATATATTTACACATATGTATTTTATTTAAAAAGGGTTGTCCAGGTTTATCACCAATGTCACTCTGTGGTTCTATAACCGCAGACATGTGACTTCTCACATTGGGGCAGCACTCGCTGTGAGGATACTCCAGAAGTTCATTGACTGAGGCCTCAGGCATCTAGTTGGAGTGTGGCCTGGTGTACGCATATCGCATACTTGCAGTCACATGATCGTTCTGTCTCGAAGCCGACAATGGAAAATCCTCGCTCTGTGCGCTGCGTGCATAGGTGGGTCATAAAAGGGGCAATCTGGTCTATAACCTGGGTACGTAACTTTTTGTTATCACTTTCAGTATAAGTTTGGGATCACATGCTTGTGTTTTATGCTGAGCACTTATGTTTTACGGTTTCCATGTAAATTTCCAAAAACACAATTCATACAAGACCCCAATTAAACCACTCACTGTAATGAGGCATATGGAGACACTTTGGAGTCCTTTTGATGACTGTTCCATGGTATCTATCTTTTTAGGCATACATAGAACTGTGGGTGACCACACTTGTGCACTAAAAAGACAATTAAAATAACCTAGCACCACCGGAACAGAGACCAGATGAATGCAAAGTGACTCCATCTGCCTCATTATAGTGAGTTGTTTTGTAGATGGTTTTGTCTAAATCATAGTTTTTGGGACTTACAGGGAAACCCCGATGTAAGCACTCAGAAGAGAGCATAGGATAAATGTGAAATGAGCCTTATTCCAATTTTTGGGAGGCGGAATTAACAAATAAACAGCAGTACAAGAATAGTTTTTATTATTATGCAATTTAAATTGTGATATAAGTGATAAGATGTATTTATTCTTTGGTGTGATTACAGCAATATCAGATTTATATATATTTTTTATGTTTTGCTACCATCACACAGTAAAAATGCTTTAAAAAAAAAAATTTTTAGTTGCAATATTTTGACATGACACATACACTCCAGTCTCACGCTAGACAAATGATACATACACACCAAGCACACAATAGACAAATCATACATACATGCCAATCACACATTAGATACATGACACAAACATGCCAATCTCACATTAAACACATGCCACATACCATTAGACACATGACACATACAAGTTAATTGCACAATAGACATATGACACACACATGCCAGTCTCATATTAGACACAAGACACATGCACGTCAGTCTCACATTTGACACATACACTCCAGTCACATGATGCATATACACCAGACACACACTGTGCTATATATATATATATATATATATATATATATATATATATATACACATATATATATATATATATATATATATATATATATATATATATATATATATATATATATATATATATATATATATATATATATATATATATATATATATATATATAGTACAGACCAAAGGTTTGGCCACACCTTCTCATTTAAAGATTTTTCTGGATTTTCATGACTATGAAAATTGTAAATTCACACTGAAGGCATCAAAACTATGAATTAACACATGTGGAATTATATACTTAACAAAAAACAACTGAAAATATGTCTTAAATTCCAGATTCTTCAAAGTAGCCACCTTTTGCTTTGATGACTGCTTTGCACACTCTTGGCATTCTCTTGATGAGCTTCAAGAGGTTGTCACTGGAAATGGTTTTCACTTCACAGGTGTGCCCTGTCAGGTTTAATAAGTGGGATTTCTTGCCTTATAAATGGGGATGTGACCATCAGTTGTGTTTTGCAGAAGTCTGGTGGATACACAGCTGATAGTCCTACTGAATAGACTGTTAGAATTTGTATTATGGCAAGAAAAAAGAAGCTAAGTGAAGAAAAACGAGTGGCCATCATTACTTTAAGAAATGAAGGTCAGTCAGTCCCAAAAATTGGGAAAACTTATAAAGTGTCCCCAAGTGCAGTTGCAAAAACCATCAAGCGCTATAAAGTAAAATGGCTCACATGAGGACCGCCCCAGGAAAGGAAGACCAAGAGTCACCTCTGCTTCTGAGAATAAGTTTATCTGAGTCACCAGCCTCAGAAATCGCAGGTTAACAGCAGCTCAGATTAGAGACCAGGTCAATGCCACACAGAGTTCTAGCATCAGACACATCTCTACAACAACTGTTAAGAGGAGACTTTGTGTAGCAGGCCTTCATGGTAAAATAGCCGCTAGGAAACCACTGCTAAGGACAGGCAACAAGCAGAAGAGACTTGTTTGGGCTAAAGAACACAAGGAATGGACATTAGACCTGTGGAAATATGTGCTTTGGTCTGATGAGTCCAAATTTGAGATCTTTGGTTCCAACCACCGTGTCTTTGTGCGACACAGAAAAGGTGAACGGATGGACTTTTCATGCCTGGTTCCCACCGTGAAGCATGGAGGAGGAGGTGTGATGGTGTGGGGGTGCTTTGGTGGTGACACTGTTGGGGATTTATTCAAAATTGAAGGCATACTGAACCAGCATGGCTACCACAGCATCTTGCAGCGGCATGCTATTCCATCCGGTTTGCGTTTAGTTGGACCATCATTTATTTTTCAACATGACAATGATCCCAAACACACCTCCAGGCTGTATAAGGGCTATCTGACTAAGAAAGAGAGTGGTGGGGTGCTACGCCAGATGACCTGGCCTCCACGGTCACCAGACCTGAACCCAATCGAGATGGTTTGGGGTGAGCTGGACCGCAGATTGAAGGCAAAAGGGCCAACAAGTGCTAAGCATCTCTGGGAACTCCGTCAAGATTGTTGGAAGACCATTTCCGGTGACTACCTCTTGAAGCTCATCAAGAGAATGCCAAGAGTGTGCAAAGCAGTCATCAAAGCAAAAGGTGGCTACTTTGAAGAACCTAGAATATAAGACATATTTTCAGTTGTTTCACACTTTTTTGTTAAGTATATAATTCCACATGTGTTAATTCATAGTTTTGATGCCTTCAGTGTGAATGTACAATTTTCATAGACATGAAAATACAGAAAAATCTTAAATGAGAAGGTGTGTCTAAACTTTTGGTCTGTACTGTCATGGATCCCAATGGCTGGGGATCGCACTGGACAAGCAAAATAACATAAATAACGGACGAGTGTTGTGAATTTGGATTCTGGGCTCCCCCGGTGGCTACTGGTGGAATTGAACTTGTGTCATCATCTTCCCTGTTCACCTGTTCTCATCAGATCTGGGTGTCGCTATATAACCTGGCTTCTCTGTTAGTTGCTTGCCGGTCAACAATGTTATCAGAAGCCTCTCTGTGCTTGTTCCTGCTCCCAGACATCTCCTAGATAAGTTGGACCTTCGTCCATGTTTGTTTTTGTGTTTTGGTTCCAGTTCACAGCTGCAGTTTCGTTACTGTGTCTGGAAAGCTCTTGTTGATCAGGAATTGCCACTCTGGTATTATGAGTTAATGCCAGAGTCCTAAAGTAATTTCTGGATGGTGTTTTGTTAGGGTTTTCTACTGACCATGAAAGTGTGCTTTCTGTCTTCTGCTATCTAGAAAGCGGACCTCAAATTTGCTAAAATCTATTTTCCTGCTGCGTTTGTTATTTCTTCTAAAATCACCGCCAATATATGTGGGGGGCCTCTGTCTCCTTTTTGGGCATTTCTCTAGAGGTGAGTCAGGTCTTATATTTCCCTCTGCTAGCATTATTTAGTTCTCCGGCCGGCGCTGGGCATATAGGGATAAAAAGTAGGACATGCTACCTGGCTACTTCTAGTTGTGCGGTAGGTTTAGTTCATGGTCAGTACAGTTACCATCTTCCAAGAGCTTGTTCCTATATAGGCTTATGCTATGTTCTCTGGCCATGGAGATCATGACAGTTTGACCGGCCCCTAAAGGGTTAAAATCCTTGGCTGAGAAAGGAGAGAAATAAGAAGTCTGCTGAGAGTTTTTTTTTTTTTTTTTTTTTGTGCTCTTGATTGGATCACTTGCCAGTCTGTCTATGCTGCAGTCTTTCTTTTTTTTTTCTCTCTCCTTCTAATCTTTGAATGGCTCTGTGTTCACCTGTTTATAATGGATCTTCAGAGTGTAACTGCAGGTTTGAATAATCTCGCCACGAAAGTACAAAGTTTGCAAGATTTTGTTGTTCATGCTCCGGTATCTGAGCCGAGAATTCCTTTGCCGGAATTTTTCTCGGGGAATAGATCTGGCTTTCAGAATTTTAGAAATAATTGTAAGTTATTTTTGTCCCTGAAATCTCGTTCTGCTGGAGACCCTGCACAGCAGGTTGGGATTGTGATTTCCTTGCTCCGTGGCGACCCTCAAGACTGGGCTTTTTCATTGGCACCAGGGGATCCTGCGTTGCGCAATGTGGATGCGTTTTTTCTGGCCTTGGGGCTGCTCTATGAGGAACCTCATTTGGAACTTCAGGCAGAAAAAACTTTGATGTCCCTATCGCAGGGGCAAGATGAAGCTGAAATTTACTGCCAAAGATTCCGTAAATGGTCTGTGCTTACTCAGTGGAATGAGTGTGCCTTGGCGGCTACTTTCAGAGAGGGTCTCTCTGATGCCATTAAGGATGTTATGGTGGGGTTCCCTGTGCCTGCGGGTCTGAATGAGTCCATGACAATGGCCATTCAGATCGATAGGCGCCTGCGGGAGCGCAAACCAGTGCACCATCTGGCGGTGTCCACTGAGAAGACGCCAGAAAGCATGCAGTGTGATAGAATTCTGTCCAGAAGCGAGCGGCAGAATTTTAGACGGAAAAATGGGTTGTGTTTCTATTGTGGGGATTCTACTCATGTTATATCAGCATGCTCTAAGCGTACTAAAAAGCTTGATAAATCTGTTTCCATTGGCACTTTACAGTCTAAATTTATTTTGTCTGTGACCCTGATTTGCTCTTTGTCATCTATTACCACGGACGCCTATATCGACTCTGGCGCCGCTTTGAGTCTTATGGATTGGTCATTTGCCAATCGTTGTGGGTATGATTTAGAGCCTTTGGAGACTCCTATTCCTCTGAAGGGGATTGACTCCACCCCATTGGCTAATAATAAACCACAATACTGGACACAAGTAACTATGCGTATTAATCCGGATCACCAGGAGATTATTCGTTTTCTGGTGCTGTATAATCTACATGATGATTTGGTGCTAGGATTGCCATGGCTGCAGTCTCACAACCCAGTCCTTGACTGGAGAGCTATGTCTGTGTTGAGCTGGGGATGTAGGGGGACTCATGGGGACGTACCTTTGGTTTCCATTTCATCATCTATTCCCTCTGAAATCCCTGAGTTCCTGTCTGAGTATCGTGACGTCTTTGAAGAACCCAAGCTGGGTTCACTACCTCCGCACCGTGAGTGCGATTGTGCTATAGATTTAATTCCGGGTAGTAAATATCCAAAGGGTCGTTTATTTAATCTGTCTGTGCCTGAACATGCTGCTATGCGAGAATATATAAAGGAGTCCTTGGAAAAGGGACATATTCGTCCATCGTCATCTCCCTTAGGAGCCGGTTTTTTCTTTGTGTCAAAAAAAGACGGTTCTTTGAGACCATGTATTGATTATCGGCTTTTGAATAAAATCACGGTTAAATATCAATACCCATTGCCGTTGCTGACTGATTTGTTTGCTCGCATAAAGGGGGCCAAGTGGTTCTCTAAGATTGATCTCCGTGGGGCGTATAATTTGGTGCGGATCAGGCAGGGGGATGAGTGGAAAACCGCATTTAATACGCCCGAGGGCCACTTTGAGTATTTGGTGATGCCTTTTGGTCTTTCTAATGCCCCTTCAGTCTTCCAGTCCTTTATGCATGATATTTTCCGCGATTTTTTGGATAAATTTATGATAGTGTATCTGGATGATATTCTGATTTTTTCGGATGACTGGGACTCTCATGTCCAGCAAGTCAAGAGGGTTTTTCAGGTTTTGCGGTCTAATTCTCTGTGTGTCAAGGGTTCTAAGTGCGTTTTTGGGGTTCAGAGAATTTCCTTTTTGGGATATATTTTTTCTCCCTCTTCCATTGAGATGGATCCTGTCAAGGTTCAAGCTATTTGTGATTGGACGCAGCCCTCTTCTCTTAAAAGTCTTCAGAAATTTTTGGGCTTTGCCAACTTTTATCGTCGATTTATTTCTGGTTTTTCGGATGTCGTTAAGCCATTGACCGATTTGACTAGACAGGGTGCTGATGTTGCTAATTGGTCTCCTGATGCTGTGGAGGCCTTTCAGGAGCTTAAGCGCCGTTTTTCTTCTGCCCCTGTGTTGCGTCAGCCTGATGTGGCTCTTCCTTTTCAGGTTGAGGTCGACGCTTCTGAGATCGGAGCTGGGGCAGTGTTGTCGCAGAAAAGTTCTGACTGCTCCGTGATGAGGCCTTGTGCCTTCTTTTCCCGTAAATTTTCGCCCGCTGAGCGGAATTATGATGTTGGGAATCGGGAGCTTTTGGCCATGAAGTGGGCGTTTGAGGAATGGCGCCATTGGCTTGAGGGGGCCAGACATCAGGTGGTGGTATTGACTGACCACAAAAATTTGATTTATCTTGAGACCGCCAGGCGCCTGAATCCTAGACAGGCGCGCTGGTCATTATTTTTTTCTCGCTTTAATTTTGTGGTGTCATACCTACCGGGTTCTAAGAATGTTAAGGCGGATGCCCTTTCTAGGAGTTTTGAGCCTGATTCACCCGGCAACTCTGAGGCCACAGGTATCCTTAAGGATGGAGTTATTTTGTCAGCCGTTTCTCCAGACCTGCGGCGGGCCTTGCAGGAGTTTCAGGCGGATAGACCGGAGTGTTGTCCGCCTGATAGGCTGTTTGTTCCTGATGATTGGACCAGTAGAGTCATCTCTGAGATGCATTCTTCTGCATTGGCAGGTCATCCTGGAATTTTTGGTACCAGGGATTTGGTGGCAAGATCCTTCTGGTGGCCTTCCCTGTCACGTGATGTGCGAGGCTTTGTGCAGTCTTGTGACGTTTGTGCTCGGGCCAAGCCTTGTTGTTCTCGGGCTAGTGGATTGTTGTTGCCCTTGCCTATTCCTAAGAGGCCTTGGACGCACATCTCGATGGATTTTATTTCAGATCTGCCTGTTTCCCAGAAGATGTCTGTCATCTGGGTGGTGTGTGACCGTTTTTCTAAGATGGTCCATTTGGTTCCCCTGCCCAAATTGCCTTCTTCTTCCGAGTTGGTTCCCCTGTTTTTTCAAAATGTTGTTCGTTTGCATGGTATTCCTGAGAATATCGTTTCTGACAGAGGAACCCAGTTTGTGTCTAGATTTTGGCGGGCATTCTGTGCTAGGATGGGCATAGATTTGTCTTTTTCGTCTGCTTTTCACCCTCAGACTAATGGCCAGACCGAGCGGACTAATCAGACCCTGGAGACATATCTGAGGTGTTTTGTGTCTGCTGACCAGGATGATTGGGTTGCTTTTTTGCCATTGGCGGAGTTCGCCCTCAATAATCGGGCCAGCTCTGCCACCTTGGTGTCCCCGTTTTTCTGTAATTCGGGGTTCCATCCTCGATTTTCCTCCGGTCAGGTGGAATCCTCGGATTGTCCTGGAGTGGATGCGGTGGTGGAGAGATTGCATCATATCTGGGGGCAGGTGATGGACAATTTGAAGTTGTCCCAGGAGAAGACTCAGCTTTTTGCCAACCGTCACCGTCGTGTTGGTCCTCGGCTTTGTGTTGGAGATTTGGTGTGGTTGTCTTCTCGTTTTGTCCCTATGAGGGTCTCTTCTCCTAAGTTTAAGCCTCGGTTCATCGGTCCGTATAAAATATTGGAGATTCTTAACCCTGTTTCCTTCCGTTTAGATCTCCCTGCATCCTTTTCTATTCATAACGTTTTTCATCGGTCGTTATTGCGCAGGTATGAGGCACCGGTTGTGCCTTCCGTTGAGCCTCCTGCTCCGGTGTTGGTGGAGGGTGAGTTGGAGTATGTTGTGGAGAAAATCCTAGACTCCCGTGTTTCCAGACGGAGACTCCAGTATCTGGTCAAGTGGAAGGGATACGGCCAGGAGGATAATTCTTGGGTCACTGCATCTGATGTTCATGCCTCCGATCTGGTTCGTGCCTTTCATAGGGCCCATCCTGATCGCCCTGGTGGTTCTGGTGAGGGTTCGGTGCCCCCTCCTTGAGGGGGGGGTACTGTTGTGAATTTGGATTCTGGGCTCCCCCGGTGGCTACTGGTGGAATTGAACTTGTGTCATCATCTTCCCTGTTCACCTGTTCTCATCAGATCTGGGTGTCGCTATATAACCTGGCTTCTCTGTTAGTTGCTTGCCGGTCAACAATGTTATCAGAAGCCTCTCTGTGCTTGTTCCTGCTCCCAGACATCTCCTAGATAAGTTGGACCTTCGTCCATGTTTGTTTTTGTGTTTTGGTTCCAGTTCACAGCTGCAGTTTCGTTACTGTGTCTGGAAAGCTCTTGTTGATCAGGAATTGCCACTCTGGTATTATGAGTTAATGCCAGAGTCCTAAAGTAATTTCTGGATGGTGTTTTGTTAGGGTTTTCTACTGACCATGAAAGTGTGCTTTCTGTCTTCTGCTATCTAGAAAGCGGACCTCAAATTTGCTAAAATCTATTTTCCTGCTGCGTTTGTTATTTCTTCTAAAATCACCGCCAATATATGTGGGGGGCCTCTGTCTCCTTTTTGGGCATTTCTCTAGAGGTGAGTCAGGTCTTATATTTCCCTCTGCTAGCATTATTTAGTTCTCCGGCCAGCGCTGGGCATATAGGGATAAAAAGTAGGACATGCTACCTGGCTACTTCTAGTTGTGCGGTAGGTTTAGTTCATGGTCAGTACAGTTACCATCTTCCAAGAGCTTGTTCCTATATAGGCTTATGCTATGTTCTCTGGCCATGGAGATCATGACAGACGAGCTCTAGGGTGATGGAACCTGGGCTGACCGCTGCCCTACGCCTGACAAACGCAACTAGAGATAGCCAGGGAGCGTTCCTACGTTGGTTCTAGACGCCACGCACCAGCCTAAGAGCTAACTAGTACTGCAGAGAAAACAAGACCTCACTTGCCTCCAGAGGAATTAACCCCAAAGGTATAGTTGCCCCCCACATGTATTGATGGTGAAATGAGAGGAAGGCACGCACATAGAGATGAAAATAGATTTAGCAAAATGAGGCCCGCTATAACTAGAAAGCAGAATGATACAAAAGGGGTCTGAGCGGTCAGCAAAAAACCCTAATCAAAAACCATCCTGAGATTACAAGAACCCATGTGCCAACTCATGGCACATGGGGAGAACCTCAGCCCACTAGAGCTACCAGCTAGCATAGAGTCATAATTAGCAAGCTGGACAAAAAACCAAACAACTAAAAAACAGAACTTAGCTTATCCTGAGAGATCTGGGAGCAGGTAGTCAGGAACCAAACTGAGCACATCTGAGTACATTGATAGCCGGCAAGGGAATGACAGAAAAGCCAGGTTAAATAGGAAACACCCAGCCTCTGATGGACAGGTGGAAAGCAGAGACCGCAACCCACCAAAGTCACCCAGTACCAGCCGTAACCACCAGAGGGAGCCCAAAAACAGAATCCACAACACTGTACTGTGTGTATATATATATATATATATATATATATATATACATACATATATATATATACTAGACTGTGGCCCGATTCTAATGCATCGGGTATTCTAGAATATGCATGTCCCCATAGTATATGGACAATGATGATTCCAGAATTCGCGGCAGACTGTGCCTGTCGCTGATTGGTCGAGGCAACCTTTATGACATCATCGTCGCCATTGCAACCATTATGACATCTACGTCGATACTGTGCCCGTCGCTGATTGGTCGAGGCAACCTTTATGACATCATCGTCGCCATGGCAACCATTATGACATCTACGTCGATACTGTGCCCGTCGCTGATTGGTCGAGGCCTGGCAGCAGACTGTGCCCGGTGCTGATTGGTCGAGGCAACCTTTATGACATCATAGTCGCCATGCTGTGCCTGTCTCTGATTGGTCGAGGCCTGGCGGCCTCGACCAATCAGAGACGCGGGATTTCCAGGACAGACAGACAGTCAGACAGATGGAAAAACCCTTAGACAATTATATATATACTAGACTGTGGCCCGATTCTAACACATCGGGTATTCTAGAATATGCATGTCCCCGTAGTATATGGACAATGATGATTCCATAATTCGCGTCAGACTGTGCCCGTCGCTGATTGGTCGAGGCAACCTTTATGACATCATCGTCGCCATGGCAACCATTATGACATCTACGTTGATACTGTGCCCGTCGCTGATTGGTCGAGGCCTGGCGGCCTCGACCAATCAGACGCGGGATTTCCATTATGACATCATCGTCGCCATGCTGTGCCCGTTGCTGATTGGTCGAGGCCTGGCGGCCTCGACCAATCAGAGACGCGGGATTTCCAGGACAGACAGACAGACAGACAGATATATATATAAATATATATATATAAATATATATATATATATATATATATATATATATATATATATATATATATATATTTTGACATACAGCTCTGGCAAAGATTAAAAAACCACCACATTAAAACCCTGTCATGGGCAGCCCAATCCAGACCTGAATCCCATTAAAAACCTCTGTAATGTAATCAAGAGGATGATGGATAGTCACAGGCCATCAAACAAAGAAGAACAGCTTACATTTTTGCACCAGAAACAGTGTGAAAGACTGGTGGAAAGCATGCAAAGACGCATGAAAGCTGTGATTAAAAATAATGGTTGTTCCTCAAAATATTGATTTCTGAACTCTTCCTGAGTTAAAACATTAGCATTGTTGTTTGTAAATGATTATAAAACTTATTTTCTTTGCATTATTTGAGGTCTGAAATTTTGACCATTTCTCCTTTTCAGAAAAAAAAATACAAAAGTTATTGCAGGGAAAATCAGAGATGTTGTCAGAAGTTTATGGACTAAAAGAACAATTTGCATTTTACTCCAAAATATACCTATAAAGAGAAAAATCAGACAAACTGAACATTTTGCAATGGTCTCTTAATTTTTGCCAGAGCTGTATATACACTGCTCAAAAAAATAAAGGGAACACTTAAACAACAGAATATAACTCCAAGTAAATCAAACTTCTGTGAAATCAAACTGTCCACTTAGGAAGCAACACTGTTTGACAATCAATTTCACATGCTGTTGTGCAAATGGAATAGACAACAGATGGAAATTATTGGCATTTATCAAGACACACTCAATAAAAGAGTGGTTCTGCAGGTGGGGACCACAGACCACATCTCAGTACCAATGCTTTCAGGCTGATGTTTTGGTCACTTTTGAATGTTGGTTGTGCTTTCACACTCGTGGTATCATGAGACGGACCTTATAACCCACACAAGTGGCTCAGGTAGTGCAGCTCATCCAGGATGGCACATCAATGCGAGCTGTGGCAAGAAGGTTTGCTCTGTCTGTCAGCGAAGTGTCCAGAGGCTGGAGGCGCTACCAGGAGACAGGCCAGTACACCAGGAGATGTGGAGGGGGCCGTAGGAGGGCCACAACCCAGCAGCAGGACCGCTACCTCAGCCCTTGTGCAAAGAGGAAAAGGAGGAGCACTGCCAGAGCCCTGCAAAATGACCTCCAGCAGGCAACAAATGTACATGTGTCTGCACAAACAGTTAGAAACCGACTCCATGAGGATGGTCTGAGTGCCTGACATCCACAGATGGGGTTGTGCTCACAGCCCAACACCGTGCAGGACGCTTGGCATTTGCCACAGAACACCAGGATTGGCAAATTAACTCCTGGCGCCCTGTGCTCTTTACAGATGAAAGCAAGTTCACACTGAGCACATGTGACAGATGTGACAGAGTCTGGAGATGCCGTGGAGAGCGATCTGCTGCCTGCAATATCCTTCAGCATGACCGGTGTGGCAGTGGGTGTGGGGTGGCATTTCTTTGAAGGGCCGCACAGACCTCCATCTGCTCGTCAGAGGTAGCCTGACTGCCATTAGGTACCGAGATGAGATCCTCAGACCCCTTGTGAGACCATATGCTGGTGCGGTTGGCCCTGGGTTCCTCCTAATGCAGGACAATGCCAGACCTTATGTGGCTTGAGTGTGTCAGCAGTTCGTGCAAGATGAAGGCATTGAAGCTATGGACTGGCCCACCCATTACCCAGACCTGAATCCGATTGAACACATCTGGGACATCATGTCTCGCACCATCCACCAACGTCACGTTGCACCACAGACTGTCCAGGAGCATGCCCAGGTGTTGTAGGGAGATCATACAGGCACGTGAAGGCCACACACACTACTGAGCATCATTTCCTTGTCTTGAGGCATTTCCATTAAAGTTAGATCAGCCTGTAGCTTCATTTTCCACTTTGATTTTGAGCATCATTCCAACTCCAGACCTCCGTGGGATATTAGTTTTATTGTTTTCAACACATTCCACTATGTAATGAATAAATATTTACAACTGGAATATTTCATTCAGTGATATCTAGGATGTGGGATTTTAGTGTTCCCTTTATTTTTTTGAGCAGTGTATATACTGTATGATAGATAGATAAATAGATAGATAGAAGAAAAGCTGGCAATCCATGTGCATTTACAGTAATATCACACTGACAGGTTAGAATAGAATAGATAGAATAGATATGTACACATAGAATACAAATACAGTGGGTACGGAAAGTATTCAGACCCCTTTAAATTTTTCACTCTTTGTTTCATTGCAGCCATTTGGTAAATTAAAAAAAAAATCATTTTTTTTTCTCATTAATGTACTTTCTGCCCTCCATCTTGACTGAAAAAAACAGAAACGTAAACATTTTTGCAAATTTATTAAAAAAGAAAAACTGAAATATCACATAGTCATAAGTATTCAGACCCTTTGCTCAGACACTCATATTTAAGTCACATGCTGTCGATTTCCTTGTGATCCTCCTTGAGATGGTTCTATTGCTTCATTGGAGTCCAACTGTGTTTAATTAAACTGATAGGACTTGATTTGGAAAGGCACACACCTGTCTATATGAGACCTCACAGCTCACAGTGCATGTCAGACAAATGAGAATCATGAGGTCAAAGGAACTGGCCAAGGAGCTCAGAGACAAAATTGTGGCAAGGCACAGCTCTGGCCAAGGTTACAAAAGAATTTCTGCAGTACTCAAGGTTCCTAAGAGCACAGTGGCCTCCATAATCCTTACATGGAAGAAAATTGGGACCACCAGAAGTCTTCCCAGACCTGACATCTAGCCAAACTGAGAAATCATGGGAGAAGAGCCTTGATGAGAGAGGTAAAGAAGAACCCCAAGATCACAGTGATACAGTAGAGAGATGGGAGAAAGTTCCACAAAGTCAACAATCACTCAAGCCCTCCACCAGTCAGGCCTTTATGGCAGAATGGCCCAACGGAAGCCTCTCCTCAGTGCAAGACATATGAAAGCCCGTAAAGAGTTTGCTAAAACACACATGAATGACTCCCAGACTGAGAAATAAGATTCTCTGGTCTGATGAGATGAAGATAGACCTTTTTGATGATAATTCTAAGAAGTATGTGTGGAGAAAACCAGGCACTGCTCATCACCTGCCCGATACAATCTCAACAGTGAAACATGGTGGTGGCAACATCGTGCTATAGGTGTGTTTTCCAACTGCAGTGACAGGTTGACTGGTTGCCATTGAAAGAAACATGAATGTGGCCAAGTATAGAGATATCCTGGATGAAAACCTCTCCCAGAGTGCTCTGGACCTCAGACTTGGCCGAAGGTTCACCTTTCAACAAGACAATGACCATAAGCACACAGCTAACATAACAAAGGAGTGGCTTCAGAACAACTCTGTGACCATTCTTGACTGGCCCAACCAGAGCCTTGACTTAAACCCAATTGAGCATCTCCGGAGAGACCTGAAAATGGCTGTCCACCAACGTTCACCATCCAACCTGACGGAACTGGAGAAGATCTGCAAGGAAGAATGGCAGAGAATGCCCAAATCCAGGTGTGAAAAACTTGTTACATCATTCCCAAGAAGACTCATGGCTGTACTAGCTCAAAAGGATGGTTCCACTCAATACTGAGCAAAGGGTCAGAATACTTATGACCATGTGACATTTATTTTTTTCTTTTTAGTATATTTGCAAAAATGTCTACATTTCTGTTTTTTTTCAATCAATATGGGGTGCATTATGTATATTTATGGGGAAAAAAATAACTTTTTTGAATTTACCAAATGGCTGCAATGAAAAAAGAGTGAAAAATGTAAAGTGGTCTGAATACTTTCCGTACCCACTGTATATATAGGTGACAGTGACACACAAAAGCCAGTAATTCATCTGTCATGTTCTGTAAAATCACTGCAGGAGCCGACAGGATAGAAGAGATTGATTACATACAGTAAAAACAAATGGAATAGGTAGATATATAGATCTCAGTGACAAATACAATTAGTACAGTGTGTGTACAAATTACTGGACATATATTTAGTTAATAAAAGATTATTTTTCCCCAAAAAATGGCATGGGCTCCCACCCAATTTTCATATCCAGCAGAGGGAAATTTGACGGCTGGGAGCAGATGTTTATAGCCTGGGAAGGGGGTAATACCCATGGAGCTTCCCAGGCTAGTAATATCAGCTCACAGCTGTATAATTAGCCTTTTCTGGCTATTAAAATGGGGGACCCTAAAAAAATTACGCAGGGTTCCCCTATAAGGCACAGCTCCAAGGAGCACCAATTCTGGCACCGTCAGGTAACATCAAGCCCCGAGTTTAGTAATGGAGAGGCATCAATAAGATGCCCCCATTACTAACCCCATAGTTATATTGTATAAAAACACACACCAAGAATAAAGTCCTTTATTTGCAAAAATGACACAGACGCCTTTAAAATTCTTAATAAAATCATACTTATGACCTCGCCTAACTTCACCAAAACTCTCGATCTCCTGTAATAAAACTAAAATAAAAAAACAACTATATACCATACCTGTCCATCGTTCTGTTCCATGCCGTAATCCATGTCTGGGGGAGAAATAGTTTTTCAACCTGGACGGAGCCAAGATACGGCTGTCCAGGCTGAGAACCACTGGGGAATGAACAGCTGCGAGCGTAGCCTCATTGACTAGTGGTGACATCACTGAGGCTGTGTTCCCAGCCGGGATGAACTGCGGTGACCTTGATGAGATCACCGCTAACACCGTGAGAAAGTCGCACAGTGCAGAGGCAAGTTCACCACAGTAAAATTCTCCCAGTGAGATTCTACAAGGCCCCTTCCTGGGCTATTAATATCAGCCAGCAGCTGTCTGCATAGCCTTTGCTGGTTATTAATTATAGGGGGACCCTACACCACACAGAAACAGAATAGATGCTCTGCAATAGAGCTGTGTCACTCGGCACACAGTAATGGAGTTGATGCTCTGCTATAGAGCTGTGTCACTCGCACACAGTAACGGAAAAGATGCTGTGCTATAGAGCTGTATCACTCGCGCACAGTAATGGAATAGAAATGATGCTAGATGCAATACCTGTTAACCTCACAGGGGATCGAAACCTGCACAAGGGATGAATAGCAAACAGTGGTCACACAGCCAGCTAAAACACTCAGCCAATTCCTCTCCATAGGTGCCGGAATTCTAATTGCAAAACGCCAGCCCTAAATTCACTCAGACAAACTTCTCTCCATAGGTGCCAGAATTCTAACGGCTTACCGCCAACCCTGAGCACATGGTGACATAGACCACACTGTTGCAATGTCTCATACACACATGTAAAAATACTAGCACACCGACGTGCACCTCTGAGAGCCTATTATACATAAAGCTCAAGTCCAGACGGACAGGACCTTGCCCGTAGACCACAACACCAGAGCTGCTGACGACCAACCACCTATGAGATGTCGCCACATCATGAGCATGCTCAGTAGGGTGGTTTCTGGACTTAGAAACTCGTCACTGCCTACCGCTGATTACCATAAGCTTGACGGAAGAGCCATCAGTAACTAGATGAATAGCACAAGCCTGAGCAAGATGCTGAGATCAATGTCTACGCTCAGCACCACATACAGAGGCCAAAACTGGATGGGAGACCACAGATGCAGGCAAGGCTTGGGATCTACCCTGTGCAGTGGGAGAATCCTGGTGCCTAACACAATGATGCGCGAACATCAGACAGCATTTGCATGGTCCAAGTGCTGTGCAATTTTTTCTCGCATCCATTGACTTGCATTGGCGAGTCTCATCCAAGATACGCAGCAAATCGCAGCATGCTGCGATTTTTTTCTCAGTCCGATTTCAGCTGAGAAAAAATGTCAGATGAGATATAACCCATTGAATAACATTGGTCAGAGTGCAATTCGACTTTTTCTGGGATTGCACTCGTCCATTTTTCTCACAAATGAGTATGAGCCCTAAAGTTGTAAATGCATTGGATGAATAAACTTTGTTCTGGGACATGCTTCAATTCCATCATGCACTGCATCATGCTCAATTGCACATCAGAGATGAATAGTAAATAGTTATACTACAAAGTTCAGTATCTGGTGAGTCAGTGCTACGTAAACGTAATTTCTCCTTTTTCTGCAGGAAAATACAGAGAATTATATCAATCTTCTTTCAAGGACCTTTACCCAATGCTATAATGCATAATTCAGGAGTCCTGTGTGATTTTGTTTATTTTCTTACATTCTTATACAGTGATGTGTTTTTTTTGTTTTTTTTTACATTTTTCTCTTTGCTCTTTCCTTATTATCTTTCTTTTTTTGTCAAGGAAGTTTTGAAATACTATCTGTGCAGCCCAACTTGCTTAGTGTAATAAAACAAAAATAAAAAAAAGTCATACATTTCATGCTGGTGCAAAAATAAGAAAAATATTGGTTTATTAATTTCTAATCTACATTTTCAGAATTAAATTTGAATTGCCACAATGATCTAAGGTTCTAATCATATTAAGGGGTTATTCCTAAGATAGTATGTTATCCACTATCCCTAGGATAAGGAATGATATTCTGATTGCTGATGCCAGTAATCCAGAGAACGGTGATTTAGAATCCAAGAACTGGGCAGACCATAACACACCATAGGTTCCATTAGAGATGAGGCCATGCATGGATCCCTGGTTTCAGAGCCCTATTTTTAGGATCAATGGGGGTTACAGTGGTTAGATCCCATCAATCAATAAGTTATCCAATTTCTCATGCACTCCAAAACATAGTACATGGCAATCCCATACGTTTGACATGGTCCATATTTAATGTTTGTTTCTAACACCAAGGGATATTTTCAATGGCAATTGTGCCAAAATTCTAAGCAAACTGCAGCAATAAACCCTCAAAATTATTAACCCCTTCATGACCCCAGCTTTTTCGGTTTTGCGTTTTCGCTCCCCTCCTCCCCAGAGCTATAACTTTTTTATTTTTCCATCAATATGGTCATGTAAGGGCTTATTTTTTTAGCGGGACAAGCTGTACTTTTGAACAACATAATTGGTTTTAGCATGTCATGTACTAGCAAACAGGAGAAAAAATTCAAGTGTGGTGAGATTGCAAAAAAAGTGCAATCTCATACTGGTTTTTTGTTTGGCTTTTTTGCTAGGTTCAGTAAATGCTAAAACTGACCTGCCTATACGATTCTCCAAACATGTCTAAGTTGTTTTTTATCAAAGTGGTAAAAAAAATTCCAAACTTTGCTTAAAAAAAAATAAAAATTGCGCAATTTTCCGATACCCATAGCGCCTCCATTTTTTGTAATCTCGTGTTGGGTGAGGGCTTATTTTTTGTGTGCCGAGCTGACATTTTTAATGATACCATATTGGTGCATATAGGTTCTTTTGATCGCCCGTTATTACATTTTAATGCAATGTCGTGGCGATCCAAAAAACGTAATTCTGGCGTTTCAAATTTTTTTATTGCTACTCTGTTTAGCGATCAGGTTAATCCTTTTTTTATTGATAGATCAGGCGATTCTGACCAAATATGTGTAGGTTTGTTTTTTTATTGTTTTATTTTGAATAGGGCGAAAGGGGGTGATTTAAGCTTTTATATTTTTTTATTTTTTTTCATATTTTTTAAAACATTTTTTTTTTTACTTTTGCCATGCTTCAATAACCTCCATGGGAGGCTAGAAGCTGGCATAGCCTGATCGGCTCTGCTACATAGGAGCGATGCTCAGATCCCTCTTATGTAGTAGATTTACTGCATTGCTTTGAGCGCCGACCACAGGGTGGAGCTCACAGCAATCCGGCATCAACAACCATGGAGGTCTTCAATAGGCCTCTGGTTGTCATGCCGATGCATCGCTGACCCCCGATCACGTGACGGGGGTCAGCAATGCGCTCATTTCCGTCCGGATGGCCGGAAGCACTAGTTAAATGCCGCTGTCAGCATTTGACAGCGGCATTTAACTGGTTAATAGCGGCAGGTGGATCGCGGTTCCACCCGCCGCTATTGCGGGCACATGTCAGCTGTTCAAAACCTCGGACGTACTATCCCATCCGAGGTCAGAAAGGGGTTAATGTACATCTAGAGGCAGAAAAGATATACAGCTCTGGCAAAAATTAAGAGACCACCACATCAAAACCCTGTCATGGACAGCCCAATCTCCAGACCAGAACCCCATTGAAAACCTCTGTAATGTAATCAAGAGGATGATGGATAGTCACAAGCCATCAAAACAAAGAAGAACAGCTTACATTTTTGTGCCAGAAGCAGTGTGAAAGACTGGTGGAAAGCATGCCAAGACGAATGAAAGCTGTGATTAACAATCATGGTTATTCCACAAAATATTGATTTCTGAACTCTTCCTGAGTTAAAACATTAGTATTGTTGTTTCTAAATGATTATTAACTTGTTTTCTTTGCATTATTTGAGGTCTGAAAGCACTGTTGTTGTTTTTTTTTATATTTTGACCATTTCTCCTTTTCAGAAAGGAGAAAAAATAAAAAATGTATTGTTCTGAGAAGTTTATAGGCTAAAAGAACAATTTACATTTTACTCCAAAATATTCCTATAAAGAGAAAAATCAGACAAACTGAACATTTTGTAGTAGTCTCTTAATTTTTTGCCAGAGCTGTATATCTTTGTACCATGTTAGCCAATAGATAGAAAAATATTTAAAACTGAGAATCCTCAGTGGTTGATACCTTTTAAAAAAATCTGAAGAATCACATATTTATACACAGAACAGCACAGGAATAATGCAATAGATAAGACAAGTGACGTGAAGTAGAACTATCATTATGGGAGAGGGATAAACCGTTGTAGTCATAAATATTGGAACAGTTCATAGATAAGGAGTGTGAAAGTTTTATTGTCCTCTGATTAGGGTCTGGTTCTGTGTTGTGATGCCCCCCCAAGGTCTGAGGGGCAAATTCCTTAATTGATGTAAAAAGACATATGCACCAAAGACTTTTTTGCTGCAGTAGATGCTATTACAAAATATTTAGAAAAAAAGTTTTTCAAGAAGTTTTATTTTATTCTTTGCGAAAGCCTTTGGAAAAAAAATGGAGCGCCCCCAGACGCAGGGCCACGGGGTACTCGGTACCGGGCCTCTCTGTCTCAGTCCTGGGGTTGCCACGGTGGTTAGACCCGGTCCGTGACCCTGCTAAGGGGCGTCCAATGAAAGATGTGATGGTGGTGCGTGGTGCAAGTCGCAAAGAATAACGAGTACACAGGGTTGCAGTCTCTTTACCTCTTTACTGAAGGCTTCAGGATCCACAATCCAGAGCACTGCTAACCGGGCTGGCTGAGACCGGCGGGTCCGAAGGCACATCCAGAGTTCCCTTTGCATGTGGAAATCAGTGCCTACCTTGTAGCGCCTGTGTGTTGTAGTACCTCCCTGCTGAGCACCACAGGATAGTCCTCACAACTCATATCTGTTCTGATGTTCTTCTCCGTCCCCCTGATGATATGGCTAGGACGCACCCGTATGACGGGTAGGCCTGGAGTTCTTCCGGGACCCTAGAGTTGCCCCTCTCCCACAATTGCCCCCTATGTCTGCTTAGGTGATTTAGGTGAGACAGCCAACCTATAGTTAACTGTCCTGCCGTAGGTTTGAAGTAATGCTTGGAGCCCAATACTTCCTCGACGTTCCGGCCACCGGCTACGCGTCTCAGTAGGATGTTGCTGATCTCCTACTGCTTCCTACCTTCCTGCTCCTACTGGCTTTATCTCCTTTTTGCTGCAATCTCGTTTCTCACTTCTCCACAATAAACCTCGCTTCTTGTCCTTTCTTAAGATACCGCCGCAATGAAGTGCAGGCGCGGTTCCGTAAAGTTCTGTTCTGTTCGCTAGGCCTCTGTCAGGATCCCACCCCTGACAGGGACCCCCCCTGAATCTTCCCCTGCAACACCCTCGGCCACAGGATGTTGCCTGGTTCCAACCCAGTCAGCTTCTCTCTAACTTTCTGTCCGACCCCCAGTTTTACCAGATTGTGAGGAGTGGCCTAATCATAGAACCCTTTGCCCCCCCTGGTGGCCAGAGTGTGACGTGTACTGGTGTCTGTGATACCTTGTCAGGTGAACTCCTTAGGTGCCATCAGACGTACCATCACTCCCCTTAGCGGCGGAGCGTCAGTACTGCAACGACCAGGACACTGGGGCGCTGCACTCCCCCGCTTAAATCCAGTACTCCCGGACTTGGAAGAAAACAACAATACATGTCAGCAAAAGACATACAAATTTTTGAAATGCAATAAACAAGTAATAAGTAATGATAACAGTGCTTCCCTTTATGGGAGGTGAGGACTCTTGAACGTTACAAACAAAACATGGTTAAATACTTTAAATAACACACTATAAATAACTTCTATTACCCAGCCAGGTATTCTACTAAGTGCAAATTCTGAACAATAATTTAACTTTGCCTTTAAGGACATATAAGCTGAATCCACTAAAGGCTTACTATAAAATTCTAAAATTTAACTTTCTCCTCATTTTTCTCTTCCAAGTGCAACATTTTCTTTTTACTCTCTGATTTCTCATATGCAGGACCGCCTGTCTATCTGCCCAGGCCTACTGCCTCTTTTCTAGTACAGGATCACTGAGCCATCTCTCTATGGCCCCCCAGGAGGACTCACTCCCTAACCCCTACCGGCTTACTTCCCGTCCGCAATCTCTAACAACATTATCAAACATTCCTTATAACTAACTAACTAACTACATATTACTCTTATGTAAAACATTATTACCAACTACTTTCTTTTAAGGCAACATTATACTTTAAGTGCAACTAGTGAACGTTCCCTTTAAGAGGGAACCAAGTCTCTTTGAGGTAGCGCAACTTCTCAAGTCGCAAGTACGTTTACAGCAGGAACTCCTGTACGGTTTCCAGGAACAGTTTCTTTGCAAAGAGTTCCTTTTCTTGTAAAACCAGTAGGGGGCACCCTTAATAAGGTGCAAACTATTTACATTACAGTTTGTGAACCATTCACCGTCCATGATTCGGTAGTCTTTGCAACATGGGTGAACAAAAAGCAAAAAGGAAAACAAAACAAAAATAAAAAGCAATAGGGATCCTGGGTAAACGAAGGGATCCCTTTAAGAATAACCCAGGTCAGGTACTAGCAGCAAAAAGTAGGGAAACAAACAGTTAACTATTTACATACTCGTGGTTCCGAGGTTTAGTTGGACGGCTTCCAGGGCTGCACCTGGCACTTAACCCTTCTTGGCCTGGGAAAAGTGAGGTCCAGGGTTACACCCAGTGCTGGACAAACGCCGTTAATCCGTCTTTCATGTACGGTTAAATCATGCGCAGCGATGGAGGTCTGCGCAGCTTGAGTATGGGCATTTGCTGCAGCAGAGGTAGCGGCTGCTGCACGATCAGTCACTGGAACGGAGTCAGCAGCTGTGGCACTAGCAGTCACTGGAGTGGTGTCGGCCGTCAGGGCAGGGTCATCCTTCATACCTGCTTCAGATGCGGTCCCTCCGGTGCCGGTCTGCTCCGTCTCCGCTGGGGTCTGGAACGCTGGTTGCGGGGCCTTGTGCTGCGACGTTGTCATCTCTGCTTGCAGCATCCCGCTTTCCGGCAGGGCCTGGCTTTCCAACTTCGTAGCGCTGGAACTTCTTTCCTGCTCCGGACCAGACGAGGCTGCCAACAGGCGTCTGGTGAGGCTCCCGATGAAGGTCTTCTTCCACCCGGCCTCAGTGCTCAGCTGCGTCCGCAGGAGTTGGTCGCTGAGCTCGTCCACTCCGGCCTGCAGGAAGTCAGGGCCAACAGGTGATGTCTGGCCATGGTATTTCTCTGGGTAGCTGGGGGAGTCCTCTGCTCCGACCCCATGCTCCGATCCTGGGCGGCTGGCCATGGCGTCTCCCACGTGGCTCACTTCTTCCTCGCCCTTTTCCCGCTCTCTCCTTCATGGGCGGTTTTGCTTTCTTTGTCTCTGCCCCCCATTGAGGATCAGGAGGCGGATCTCGGCTGCTGACGGACACGTCCTCAAGGGGCAGAAATACTTAGATTGGGCGGCCATTGTCTTTCGCGCTCTTCAGCTTGTGTACGCCCACTCCACGCCCTTCTTCTTCTTCTGCGCTCCTCTTAGTGCTGTAATGGCGGCGGCTTTGGCGGGAACTTTTGGCGGCAAATGGCAATACAGTCTTTGCAATAAATCACAGTTCAAGCACAATTCAGACACAGTTCCAAGGCACACATGACCTGATTCTTCAGGCTTTAGTAGATCCTGTTCGTGACGCCAAGTTTGGAGCACCCCCAGATGCAGGGCCGCGGGGTACTCGGTACCGGGCCTCTCTGTCTCGGTCCTGGGGTTGTCACGGTGGCTAGACCCGGTCCGTTACCCTGCTAAGGGACGTCCAATGAAAGATGTGATGGTGGTGCGTGGTGCAAGTCGCGATGAATAACGAGGAAACAGGGTTGCAGTCTCTTTACCTCTTTACTGAAGGCTTCAGGATCCGCAATCCAGAGCACTGCTAACCGGGCTGACTGAGACCGGCGGGTCCGAAGGCACATCCAGAGTTCCCTTTGCAGGTGGAAATCAGTGCCTACCTTCTAGCGCCTGTGTGTTGTAGTACCTCCCTGCTGAGCACCACGGGATAGTCCTCACAACTGTTGTGTCTGTTCTGATGTTATTTCTCACAACTCGTATCTGTTCTGATGTTCTTCTCCGTCCCCCAGATGATATGGCTAGGACGCACCCGTATGACGGGTAGGCCTGGAGTTCTTCCGGGACCCTAGAGTCGCCCCTCTCCCACAATTGCCCCCTATGTCTGCTTAGGTGATTTAGGTGAGACAGCCAACCTATAGTTAACTGTCCTGCTGTAGGTTTGAAGTAATGCTTGCAGCCCAATACTTCCTCAGCGTTCCGGCCACCGGCTACGCGCCTCAGTAGGATGTTGCTGATCTTGTGGCACGACTCCTACTGGCTTTATCTCCTTTTTGCTGCGATCTCGTTTCTCAATTCTCCACAACAAACCTCGCTTCTTGTCCTTTCTTAAGATACCGCCGCAATGAAGTGCAGGCGCGGTTCTGTAATGTTCTGTTCTGTTCGCTAGGCCTCTGTCAGGATCCCACCCCTGACAGGGACCCCCCTGAATCTTCCCCTGCAACACCCTCTGCCACAAGATGTTGCCTGGTTCCGAACCCAGTCAACTTCTCTCTAACTTTCTGTCCGACCCCCAGTTTTACCAGATTGTGAGGAGAGGCCTAATCATAGAACCCTTTGCTCCCCCTGGTGGCCAGAGTGTGACGTGTACTGGTGTCTGTGATACCTGGTCAGGTGAACTCCTTAGGTGCCATCAGACGTACCATCACTCCCCTTAGCGGCGGAGCGTCAGTACTGCAACGACCAGGACTCTGGGGCGCTGCAAAAGCACCCGCACAAAACACCATTTTTACAATTATTAAGTTATAAGAATCAGTCAGAGAAACAACATAACCACTGCATTGACACCATAACATCCATGTTTGCCAATATAATACAAATAAAACAAATATAAAATGAAACAGAGGATGAGAGCATACATCATCCTGCAGTATAGACTGATCCCAGACCGAATCTCAGAAGATTTTATCAAAAGCAAGAGGCCAAAGATAAGCAAAAGAAAGAAAGGAAAAAGAAGAAGATGAAGGGGAAGATTAAGAAGAAGAAGAAGAAGCTAATACAGGAAGAGAAGAATATCATAAACCACAAAAAGGAGAGGGGAATTGTCTATAAACACTAATATTAGTATGCAAGCTACCAAAAAGTAGGTAGACTAGTAGATTGGAAGACCAAGAAAGCATTCAGAAGGATGTAGATAAGGTTGAAAAATAAGCAGCAACTAATAGAATCATACAGGGAGAAATGCAAGATTTTACAAATGAGCAACAAAAATGAAAATTCCATCTACAGAATGGGAGGAATAGAACTAAGCAACAGCATGTGTGATAAAGACTTTGGTATACTAATAGATCATGGTGTATACAAAAGAATTTTCCATTAAAAAGTAACCTTTAATATTATCATTAAAAGTAATCACAAAATAGAAAATTTCAAGACAAAACATTAAATCCCAGTGGGGAAAGTACATCCTGACATGGCTAGTAATTGTAAAATGGCTAGAGTAAAATTAGTGTTAGGCTACTTTCACACTAGCGTCGTGTGACGTACGTCGCAATGCGTCGTTTTGGAGAAAAAACGCATCCTGCAAAGTTGCCCGCAGGATGCGTTTTTTCTCCATAGACTTGCATTAGCGACGCATTGTGACGTATGACCACACGTCGCATCTGTCGTGCGACGGATGCGTCGTGTTTTGGCGGACCATCGGCACAAAAAAAGTTACATGTAATTCCGCCCTCTCTTCCCTGGACATTACAATGGGGCAGCGGATGCATTGAAAAACTGCATCCGCTGCCCCCATTGTTCATTTATTTCACAACGTACGTCGGTACGTCGGGCCGACGCATGGCGACGGCACCGTACCGACGCTAGTGTGAAAGTAGCATAAGTCTGCTCTTAGTTGCTCCCTAGCAGGTGTCTCTTCCTAGTTGCGGAAGGTGGCACCCTATCTTGGTTACAATATGGCTCCCCTGCTCACTGAGGGCTAGCCCTGATAAGCCCTGTTAAGAACTAGTCTAATAAAAAAAATGGTCGGTACTCAATGAGAATCATGGGACCCAGAGATCAAACAGAGAAGGGGAGACTCTAGATACTCAAAATCCATTCATATTCAAGTGCATTGTTCCAAATAAGAAAGACACATTAACACTGCATCACTGATCCAATGCCAAAAATGCAAGTATCTGTCAGACAAAATAGCCTTTAAACATGAAGGCCATAAAAATTGGTAGATAATAATGAGACAGATATACTACCTCAACAAAGTTATATGTGCATATGATAAATCTGTCTTATGTTAGACCATCCCTGATTTGATGTCCCTACCTACTAGCTGTAGTTGGCATCCTAACTTGGTGCTCCCCCGCTCGACAACGGCTATCACTAATAGACCCTTAGACCCCTATGGCTGCTAACTTACTTCATAAATATATTCTGCAAAAGCAGGGGATCCTAGATAATCGAGGATTAAATTTAACACAATATATTAACCCTTTACTGAAATCTGATGTTCCAAGCATGCAAAAAATTGCCGTGGATGCAGGTATTCACATAGCTATTAAAATAAAATGTTGCAAAAAACTTAATGACAATTTGACAAAATCTTAAATGTGAGATTGTGCTAATCCAGTAAGGACATGTCATATTAAAAAGTATAAGAAATCTAGTTATTGTTGTATTTCTAATCACATAATGGCCTTATAAATAATTATGGAAAACAATGTTACAACTTTCCAATAAGTAATTAGAATTTGGCATTTGCTTATAGTTTAAATCTAGTTGATTTATTGTTAATAATATTTTTATAAAAATCTAAGTTTGGTGGCGCTAGGTATCAGTATGCTAGGGTCCTTGCAGCGACACCGACAAACCTCCACAAATGGTTAATAACAGAAACTGTAGTAATTAAAATAGTAAACACCTAAGTGTATACAGGTGCGCGCTGAACAGTAGCAGATGTTAAAATAATAGTGATGAGTGTCTATGTAGATAGAAAATGTGTAAAGGTACCTAAGATAATAACCTAGTATAATAGCTAATATAAAATGGGTCTAGCTGAGTTCCAGTGGCTAGAGGAGAAAAAAGTAGTACATGCACGGAAATCGTATGGCTGGGTGCCAATGATAAAAAGGGAAAGAGGTCTGTGCACCTTTGCCTACCTCCAGTACTGAGTCCTTGGAGCGCTGGAGGACTGTGTGGATGCTGTCGTATTTCTGAGAAGACTCCAAGTGAATCGAAGAAAGTCCAATCAGGTGGCTACTCCGGCCGGTAGCAGCCGCCTGAAAGCTAACCTCCGGGAGGGGGCGAGATCCTGTGGATTCGGACGCCGCGTGTGGTGAGAGCGGTAAGTCCGGATAGTATACAGGACCTTCCTGACGTCACACGGCACGTGACTGCTTCCCCGAGCCCGAGAGTGAAAGTGAATGTGAACGCAAGTACGGGGTGCAGTGAGGATCAGTCTCTACGCGTTTCGGAGACAACAAATGAAAGTCTCTGGCATAGCCACAGTATATAGACATTGGAGGGGCGGAGATTACATCAAAGCTATGTCTAGAATTGAGACTAAATGGATTTTCATTTTGGATACCATCGCGCCAAGAGGCCTGAATATGGGCACGGAACTTTTTGGATTCCAATAATCTATATAAGGAGTAAGAGTACGGAGCAGGGATCATTCCTGAGGAAGGAGACAGTTGTCTCCGAAACGCGTACCTTAACACATTTTCTATCTACATAGACACTCATCACTATTATTTTAACATCTGCTACTGTTCAGCGCGCACCTGTATACACTTAGGTGTTTACTATTTTAATTACTAATATTAGGATTTACCTGTCTAGTTCATCATAATAACTTCCCAAAGGAATTTAGAAAATTAGGATCATAGCTTTGAGAAGAGTCTTCTTTTTGTTAAGTTAACATTTTCTTTAACCCCTCACTGACCTCTGATGACTTTAGTGGCTTGAGATAAATCAGCTATTTTTGTTATATGAATGTTATTTTTACAATGTCTCCATACCTTTTTATAAATGCTTCTTTGGGCACATGGCAGATCCCACTACTAAAGAATGTTCATGCAAGCCTCAAATTCAACAACAAAAAAAGCAACATAAATCTAAATGTTCACTAATCTGTCTGTGAGTTTTCTTAGTGTTAGGTCCCATTTAAAAGAATATGTCTTGTCTATGACAGATGGGCAGGCAGTGTGGGTTCACACACTTTGATTTAACAACCTCACTGTCAGTGGCGTAACTACAAAGTGAGAGGCCCCGATGCGAACTTTCAAATGGGGCCCCCCGCGCCAACATATTTCCCACTGAAATTCACATTTTCCCTATTCATTTCGCACACTATAGTTTTGTTGCTTTGTTGTATAGTCTGACCTAATACTGCCCTGTAATCGCTGAGAAAAATAATTTTATAACTAACATGTCCCTAGACTAATTAGGGCGATGTCTTCGGAAGTGCAGACTCTGGGCGTTCATGTCCTTCCTCGCTCTAATTCCAAGCGCACTCCCAGCGTTTGAAATCTGGGTGCTGTTTCTTCCTGGTATGACGCTGTAGTGCATCATTTCCGGACCTGTGCAGTGTGGGGGTGTATTGGGTGTACTGGTCGGCTCCGGAGCATACGCTCTGCAGATTCTGACGCTGGCGAGTACACCCAATACTCCCCCACAGTGCACATGCTGGGCTCTGCCCACAGCCGTGTACCATTCTTCCCGACTCGGAAATTTACAGCCCGTACACACGCAGCTTCGCTCCGTGAACCCCATACACACACGGCTCCGCTCCTTACACCCCCGGATCTGCTCTGTACATGTCATACACACGCGGATCCACTCCGTACACCTCACACACACAGCTCCGCTCAGTTCACCCCATACACATGCGGCTCCGCTCCGTACACCCCATACACACACAGCTCTGCTCCATACACCCCATACACACGCGGCTCCGCACCGTACACTCCATACACACGCGGCTCGGCTCCGTCCACAAGCGGCTCCACTCCATACACCTTGTAAACACGCAGCACCACTCCATACACCCCATACATACACGACTCCGCTCACCTCTTTCACACTCAGCTCAGCTTTGCACACCTCGTACACACACGGCTCCGCTCACCTCGTACACATTGCTCCACTACACACACACACGGCTCTGCTCTGTACACCTTGTGCACACATGGCTCTACTACATTCACAATGTAAACCTCTCCTGACCCCACACATAAACTTCCCCTCATTCAGCTCCATGACAATCAGCACAGCAGAGTCCTGCATACACTGAGGCCACTGATCATGTGACCCTGACTCCTCCCCTCCTGTGACCTCATCACAGGTCCTGAGCGCACAGAAAGGGTGTGTGTGGGTGTGTGTGTGTAGGTGAATGACAGGTGTAAGCAGCACACTGCCCGCACATCAGCACTTTACAGCCGTGACTGCACTTGCTCACCAGCTGCTGCCTTCGCGCCTCACCTGGACTCTGTGACAGCTGCGTTAGGCTCCTCGGGTTTGTTGTTTCCCCTCCATCTCTGTCAAGCTTCAGTGACACGCTAGGTCACATGTCCTTCACGGACACGCCCACTCACGGATACGCCCACTCGCCTCAGACCGCTGGAAGTGGAGAAGCTGGCCGTTGTGGGCGTGGACAGCAGGGTGCGTGACTTGTCTGCTGAGTTTCCCGGCAAGTGCTACTTATTTGCTGGACTGGGCGGGCCCCTAGCACTCCGGGCCCAGTTGCAGCTGCGACCCCTGCGACCACGGTTGTTACGCCCCTGCTCACTGTTATGTGTGTGGTAATAATGTAATTAAATGTTTATGTAATAGTATGCAGGTACTGAGTGTGTCACCACGGAACAGACAGACCAACAGTTGAGGGGTTTATTAACAGGAATCAGGTTCTCCTCACAGGGAGGAAGCAGTAGAATATAACTAACAATAAAACAGTGCAAAAATATGGGAGTCAAACAGTGTAACAGAAGTAAGCAGGATTTCTTGAGAAGAAAACACTTATCAGTCTGATGAGGACTTGCTTGAATGGTCGTCTTCTCCAACGTAGGTGCCAAGAAACAGCGGCACTTGTCATCCCTCTGTTGTCCGTGGGCTGAATAGTCTCTAGGAACCCGCTGCCTGGGGTTTCAGGAGTTAATGTGATATGCACAGGCTCTGAGTCTTTAGCTTTTACAGCACAGCCTATCCCGGGAAAACTATGGTCAGTCTATTATTAAGTCTCTCACCAGGAATCAAGGGCTCTGCACTGATACCGTGGGTACCAGGGGTCACAGTCTCTGCACTGATACCGTGGGTACCTGTCACGGGAGACCTAGGTAGGAAAAAGCAAACAACCCGGGCCCCTGCGATTTCCCTTAGACTAGGGAAACCCTGACTGACCCTCTCCCAGAGTTTACACTGATGGTGTGCATGTCTGGGCCTCCATTCTCACCCTGTCTCCTGTTTCAACCCTAAGCTGAATGCAACACCCACCACCCAGTGAGGAGACCATACCTATACCCACAGTTAGCACAGACAAGGATAACGGAAAATATACACCACGCCACAGTCACACAGGAATACACTATAAATGCTCAGGGCAAAACAAATACAAATATAGGAAGGAGAAAATATGACAAAGGGAAATACACCACCAGATACGAAACTCTTTCTCCTAGACCACCACTCCAGACCGAGATAACCAAGCACAAGACAGAAGCTATAATCGGCGACGCCCAATGTTCAGCAGAACTATTTAAAGGCAGTGGGTGTTCCAATCCAAGTACCAGCTAAATTAACCCCGGACCAGCTAGATAGAATCTAGCCGACGCCACTGAGCGCATAGTGGACAAAAGCGGAATTACCGGTCTGTCGGACGCCCTAGTGTGAACAGCGTCCGACATGACAGTACCCCGCCTTCTACGAGGGACCCCAGGGCCCTCACGACTTATAGGACCCGGCTTGTCTGGATGGCGGTGGTGAAACATACTGACCAGCTGATCCACATGAATGTCCGAGGCTGGTACCCAAGACCTCTCCTCAGGCCCATAACCACGCCAGTGTACCAAGTACTGTAAAGTGCGGCGCACTACACGAGAGTCAACCACCTTGGAGACTGCAAATTCCAAATTACCATCCACCAAGACTGGAGAAGGCATCGGCGTCGCGTCCACAAGACCCACCACTTTTTTTAGCAACGATCTGTGGAAGACGTGTATCTTATACACCGTAGGAAGCTCCAAATCATAAGCTACTGGGTTAATGACGGCGGCGACCCTAAATGGACCAATAAACCTTGGACCCAATTTAAGGGATGGTATTTTGAGTCTTATGTTTTTTGTGGATAACCACACCCAGTCATCCACACTCAGGTCCGGACCTGGCACACGCCTACTGTCAGCCACACGTTTGTACCTAGCACCCACGCTCAACAGGAGCTGTTTCACTCTACTCTAGACTGATGACAATTGTGCTCCTAACTGGTCTTCCTCCGGTACGCCGGAAGAGCCCCCCTGACTCAAAGTACAGAATTGAGGATGGAGCCCATAAACACAAATAACCAGAGACTCCCCAGAAGACTCCTGGCGGTGATTATTGATGGCAAATTCAGCCAAAGAAAGGAACATCGACCACTCCTCCTGGTTATCAGAAACAAAGCAGCATAAGTACTGCTCCAGATTTTGGTTCATACGCTCGGTCTGACCATTTGACTGAGGATGAAATGCCGAAGAATGAGACAACTTGATCCCCAGCCGTGAGCAAAATGCTTTCCAAAATTTTGCCACAAACTGAGACCCCCTATCAGAAACGATGTCAGATGGAACCCCATGAAGTCTGACCACCTCCTGCACAAATACCTGAGCCAGAGTCTTAGCGTTAGGCAACGAAGGCAAAGACACAAAGTGCGACATTTTTGAGAACTGATCAACAATCACCAAGATGACCATTTTCCCAGCTGAGGAGGGCAAGTCCGTGATAAAATCCATGGAGATCCCTGTCCATGGCTTACTAGGTACCTCGAGAGGAAGTAGTGTGCCAACAGGATGGGAGCGGGGCGTCTTAGCCCTAGCGCACGTGGTGCAAGCTGACACGTATGAGACCACGTCCTGTCGGATTTTGGGCCACCAAAACCGACGTGACACCAACTCCAAAGTACCCCTAACCCCTGGATGGCCAGCCAGGACATCATCATGATGCTCCGCCAAAACCTTTAAGCAGAGATGAAGCGGTACAAACGATTTGTTGATGGGAAGCTCAGATGGTACCTCCTCCTTGGCCTCGGCAATCTCAGCCTCAACCTCGGTTGTGAGAGCCGAAACCACAACACCCTTTTGGAGGATGGGTACCGGATCTTCCCGAGGTTCTCCCCCCAGAACACACCTGGACAGAGCATCTGCCTTAGTGTTTTTAGACCCAGGTCTGTAAGTAACAACAAAGTTGAACCGTGTGAAAAACAATGCCCAGCGAGCCTGCCTGGGAGATAGACGCTTGGCAGACTCCAAATAAAGCAAATTCTTATGGTCGGTAATAACAGTAACCTGATGAACCGACCCCTCCAAGAAGTGTCGCCATTCCTCAAAGGCCAACTTGATTGCCAACAACTCCCTGTTGCTGATATCGTAGTTACGTTCGGTGGATGACAGTTTCTTGGAGAAATAGGCGCATGGACGCAAATCGCTCAAGGATGAGCCTTGTGACAGCACCGCCCCCACACCAACCTCAGATGCATCGACTTCCATGACAAAAGGTTTTGATACGTCTGGCTGCACAAGAATGGGAGCCGAAACAAAACTGTTCTTAAGAAATTCAAATGCGTGCACAGCAGCCTCAGGCCAAACGGAGAAATTGATACCCTTTTTAGTCATGTCAGTTAGCGGTTTAGCAATGATAGAAAAATCCTTGATAAACTTCCTATAGTAGTTAGAAAACCCAAGGAACCGCTGAAGTGCCTTTAGGTTATCAGGACGTTCCCAATGCAACACCGCTTGCACCTTAGTGGCGTCCATTTTAAACCCAGAAGCAGACACAATGTAACCCAAGAAAGGCAACTCCTGAACCGAAAATACACATTTCTCAAGTTTTGCATAGAGCTTATTCTCTCTGAGAAGTTGTAACACCTGCCTGACATGATCTAAATGAGTATCACGGTCGCAATAATGTATGAGAATGTCATTTAGGTACACAATAACGAATTTCCCCAAAACATGCGAAAACACATCATTTATGAAATTTTGAAACACTGCAGGTGCGTTTGTCAACCCAAATGGCATCACCAAATTTTCAAAATGACCCTCAGGGGTATTAAAAGCCGTCTTCCACTCATCACCTTGATGACTCTTATGAGGTTGTACGCCCCCCTGAGGTCAAGCTTGGTAAACCACTTAGCACCTGCCACCTGGTTGAACAAATCTGGTATCAGTGGCATAGGGTATGGATCACGAACCGTAATCTGGTTTAACTCTCTGAAATCCAGACACGGGCGTAGTCCGCCATCTTTCTTCTTTACGAAGAAGAACCCTGCTGCCACAGGCGAGGATGAAGGCCTGATGTGCCCTTTGCTCAAACTTTCAGCAATGTAATCCTTTAACGCTTGTCTCTCTGGACCGGAGATGTTAAACATCCTTGCTTTAGGCAATTTGGCCCCTGGTTTAAACCTGATAGTACAGTCATAGGGGCGATGGGGTGGCAACTCTGAACAACCCTTCTCAGAGAAAACATACGCAAAATCCAGAAGTGACTCAGGAACGCTTGAAGTCACAGCAGACACACATGTGGCCAGGCAATTCTCCTGGCAGAATTCACTCCACTGAATTATGTCCTGAGTTTTCCAGTCAATAACCGGGTTGTGCATAGACAACCATGGAAAACCCCAAACCACCTGTGCAGGAAGATTCCTGAGCACCTTACATGTAACCTGTTCGAAATGTAGAACCCCAATGTGAAGTTTCACCTCAGCCACAAACTCAGTAATCTCCCTCCTTGGGAGAGGAGCAGCATTGATGGTGACCACGCGGATAGGATGAGGCAGTTTTTTGACCCTAAAACCGGCTGTGCGTGCAAACTCCTCATCAATGAGATTTGTGGCAGAACCACTATCCACAAAAACAGTGATTGGCTGCTCTCTGCCAGTGATAATAACTTTGGCATTGAGAAACCACCATGGAGGATATGCATAAGCTCAGATTGGTCTCCTCCACACCCTCTGAGCTTAGAAGTTTTCCGCCGTTGCGTTTTTCTTAGACAGCAGAGGACAAATGTTAACAAAATGACCAGTTTTACCACAGTAAAAACAGGCTCCCTGCTTCCTGAGCATAGGGGCTCGATGCTTAACATGTGACACCCCTGCGATCTGCATAGGCTCCGTGGGCTCACCTGCAGCAACCTCACGTGAACCTAAACCCTCTCCCATAGGCGGCGTCTCATGCTCCCCCTGACGTAAACAGCGATCAATGCGGACAACAAGACTCATAGCGGAATCTAGAGAAGCAGGAGTCTCGTACATCAGGAGGGCTTTTTTAACTCTTCCAGAAACCCCATGAATAAACTGACTCCGCAGCACGGGATCATTCCATTATGTGTCGACCGCCCAGCGGCGAAATTCAGAACAGTAATCCTCTGCAACACGCTCCCCCTGGCGAATAGAGCGTATCTTAGATTCTGGTAGAACCATTCTGTCAGGATCATCGTAAATGTGTCCCAAAGCAGAAAAAAAACTCCACTGAGTTAAATGCAGCAGAATCAGATGGCAAAGAAAACGCCCATGCTCGGGGGTCCCCGTTTAGTAATGACAACACCAGGCCCACATGCTGAGCCTCATTACCTTTGGAGATCGGGCGCATACGAAAATATAGTTTGCAAGCTTCACGAAAAGTAACAAATTTACTGCGTTCCCCAGCAAACTTTTCAGGTAAAGGAAACTTAGGCTCAGCAACTCTACCTGTCGCTTCAGCTTGCACATTAGATACTACTAGTCCCTGTTGCTGCACTGCCCCCCTCAACTCAGTGACCTGTAGGGACAGCGCCTCCAACTGGCGAGTTATGGAAGTCATGGGATCCATGGAATTCAAATAATACTGGCTGATTATAATGTCACGGGAGACCTAGGTAGGCAAAAGCTAACAACCCGGGCCCCTGCGATTTCCCTTAGACTAGGGAAACCCTGACGGACCCTCTCCCAGAGTTTACACTGATGGTGTGCATGTCTGGGCCTCCATCCTCACCATGTCTCCTGTTTCAACCCTAAGCTGAAACCACCACCCACCACCCAGTGAGGAGACCACACCAATACCCACAGTTAGCACAGACAAGGATAACGGAAAATATACACCACGCTGCAGTCACACAAGAATACACTATAAATGCTCAGGGCAAAACAAATACAAATATAGGAAGGAGAAAATATGACAAAGGGAAATACACCACCAGATACAAAACTCTTTCTCCTAGACCACCACTCGAGACCGAGATAACCAAGCACAAGACAGAAGCTATAATCGGCGACACCCAATGTTCAGCAGAACTATTTAAAGGCAGTGCAGTGGGCGTGACCCAGCTTCCAATCCAAGTACCAGCTAAATTAACCCCGGACCAGCTAGATAGAATCTAGCCGACGCCACTGAGCGCATATTGGACAAAAGTGGAATTACCGCTGTCTGTCGGAGGTCCTAGTGTGAACAGCGTCCGACATGACAGTACCAGGGGGTCACAATCTCTGCACGGGCCAATGTCTCTGCACGGGTCTCAAGGCGCCCCTCTCCAGTCACAGCAGTCTGCTTTCATGTACTCACAAGATGCAGTCTTTCTGGGCAATCTCCCTGTATTTGTCCTCTGACCGGGAGCTCTCTCTCTCTCCCGGAGCACTGCTGCGCCCTGCTCTGACAGCTGCTCACGCTGTTCTGACCCTTGCGCATGCCTTTCCCGCTCTCTGCCCGGCTTCCTTCCTGTCCCAGTCCAGTTCCCCCTGGGGAACCTGTAGCACAGCTCAATGGTTCCAGGCACGGAGCTGAGGAGGTAACCTCCCCGGACTCTTCTTGTGCTCTTCTAAGGTGGGGGAAAAGACGATGATATCATCCAAGTAAATTAAAGTGGCTTCAAAGTTCAGGTCTCCCAGACATCTCTCTATGAGTCACTGAAACATCCTGGGGCATTTGCTTGGCCGAAGGGCATCTGGTCGAACTCATACAGTCCCATCGGAAGGATGAAAGGCGTCTTGGCTCGGTCTTGCTCAGACATGGGCACCTGCCAGTATCCGCTGGCCAAGTCTAACGTGGAGAAATATCTGGCATTCCCTAGTGCCATCAGGGACTCCTCTATCCTGGGCAGTGGGTACAAGTCCCGCACTGTGCAAGCATTGAGCCGGCGATAGTCCACACAGAACCGCAAGGACCCATCTTTCTCACCAAGACTATAAGGGCAGCCCACGGGCTCTGACTCTTGTGTATAACTCCTTTCTTCAGCATGTGTGACAGCATTCCCTTTACCTCCTGGTACATCTGTGGGGGTATTTGGTGGTACCGTTGCCGGATTGGTGCCGCATCCCCGGTAGGTATCTCGTGGGAGATGGCCATGGTACGTCCAAAGTCATCTTCATCTTTGGCGAACACCTCCTGAAATTTCCCCAATACGGATTCCACCTGAGGTATCTGCTGCCGAGTAAGTTCTGAGAAATCCTCCTTCTTGCGTTCCAGAATCTGGTGCTATTCTTGCAGTAATCTGGAGTCCGGTGCTGCCTCCGCTTTGACGGTCACCAGCCACGGATCTTCTGGCTTTGCGGTCAGCTGTACCGCCTCAGTTGGGAACAACTCATCTTGGAGGCCCAGGTCTTGGGCGACTTTGCTTCTAGGGGCAAAGTTGCATCTGTCTTCCCCAAATTTATGCAGCACACGAGGACAGTTCCATCCCGCACGGTAGCCAGGGATCGCGCGACCAATATTCATGACGGCAGCTAGTCGGCTCTGCTGGGCTCAATTTGGACTTTGACCCCTTCCAGCGGGATGCCAGTTTGTATAGGCAGGGGAAGCACCATCTACCCAGGGGGCAACACTCGATTGACTGAGGCAGGGGCGATGACTCTGCCGTGTTCCTTTCCGTCGCTGTATGCTTCCCGGACCTGGGCAGTCTGTATCAGTTGTTGAAAGACCCTTCTCGGGGGGTTTGGTCCCTCCATTGTTGCCCACACTGTTTTGGGGACTCGTTGAAAACCAGGCTTCTGAGGTCTTTTAACACATTCATGCCCAGGGTCACAGTATGGTCTTTAGCTACCTCTCTATCCACCAGTACCACTCCTCTTCTCCTGAGGTCTTTTCTGCAGACCTCTATGTTCATCCATACCACCCCTGTGACTGGGATGGGCAAGTGATTGGCCTCCATAAGTTTGATCACAGGGCCCTATTCGGGCCGTAGTGCCTCTGTGAAGTGATGGCAGAAATATCTCTCAGGCATGGCGGTCACTTGTGAGCCGGTGTCTATCAGGCACCGCACTGCTCTTCCATTGATTTCTGCCCAGACCAGAGGGCATGTGGACACAAGGCTGTGAGGACATTTACTACTCCTCTGTTCTTCACGCTCTGAGAGTTCCCCTCGAGCTCAGAGCCACCTAGTTTAAAGGAGGGCACGGGGATGGTCGGCTCTGCCGAGGACACCATAGGGCAATGTGGCCGGGTTCTCCACAGGTGTAGTATGTAAAAGGGCTTCCCCTCCTGGTAGTTTCACCCTCCCTTCGGGAGGAAGCTTCTTTGTCTGTCACCAGAGGTCCGGGCCCTTCTGCCAGAGTTCTTCTGGAAGCTGCACGCATTCATCTGGAGGCCTGGCTTTACTCGCACGCGCTCTCGCAGTGCCTGTTTCATCCTTGAGTCACGCAGTCCCATCACCAGCTGATCCCTGAGCACCACATCAACTGACCCAACCCCTACACCATCCTTTCGTCTGATTGCAGTGTGAAGTTCTTGCAGGGCATTCATAAATTGGGTCACAGTCTCCCCCTCTCGTTGTACCCGGTGAAACAGTCGCATGCAAAGTTTCCCTATGTCAGTGGGGTCCCCATGCGTCTCCTCAAGTATGCGCAGCATTTTGTCCAGGGTATCTCTCTCCCGGGGGACCTATGCATGACAGAATCCCGCGCCTCCCCTTCCAGGGCCATCAATGCAATTTCCACCTCCAGGGCTGGTGTTATGGGATGCATCCACATCATTCCCCAGATACGCTCCATCCAACTCCACAGCATTACATTGTTCCCAGAGAACTTTGGCAAATTATTCAACATGGCTCCCAGGGAAACGCTAGACCTGGGAACTTCCCCAGCTGCTTGGTCTGTCCTTTCCGTGCTACTGTGTGGCATCCTGCCAACTACGCCAAATGTAATAGTATGGAGGTAGTGAGTGTGTCACCACGGAACAGAAAGACCAACAGTTGAGGGGTTTATTAACAGGAATCAGGTTCTCCTCGCAGAGAGGAAGCAGTAGAATATAACTAACAATAAAACAGTGCAAAAATATGGGAGTCAAACAAGGTAACAGAAGTAAGGAGGATTTCGTGAGAAGAAAACACTTATCAGTCTGATGAGGACTTGCTTGAATGGTCGTCTTCTCCAACGTAGGCACCGAGAAACAGCGGCACTTGTCATCCCTCTGTTGTCCGTGGGCTGAGTAGTCTCTAGGAACCCGCTGCCTGGGGTTTCAGGAGTTAATGTGATATGCACAGGCTCTGAGTCTTTAGCTTTTACAGAACAGCCTATCCCGGGAAAACGATGGTCAGTCTATTATTAAGTCTCTCACCAGGAATCAAGGGCTCTGCACTGATACCGTGGGTACCAGGGGTCACAGTCTCTGCACTGATACCGTGGGTACCAGGGGGTCACAGTCTCTGCACGGGCCAATGTCTCTGCACGGGTCTCAACGCGCCCCTCTTCAGTCACAGCAGAGTCTGCTTTCATGTACTCACAAGATGCAGTCTTTATGGGCAATCTCCCTGTATTTGTCCTCTGACCGGGAGCTCTCTCTCTCTCCCGGAGTGCAGCTGCGCCCTGCTCTAACCGCGGCTCATGCGGTTCTGACCCTTGCACGCGCGCCTTTCCTGCTCTCTGCCCGGCTTCCTTCCTGTACCAGTCTCTAAGTCTGCCCCCTGGGGAACCTGTAGCGCAGCTCAATGGTTCCAGGCACGGAGCCGAGAAGGTAACCGCCCCCGGACTCTTCTTGTGCTTCACCTCTTTATATTTACATAGTTATTGTTTACAGAGTGTTGTAAAATGAAAATTGTAGTCTTAATTTACATGTTTTTCATTAGCCCTCTGAATCTCATTAAGGCCAGGATCACACATGCGAGAAATACAGCCGTGTCTCGCATGGTAATACCCGGCATTGCCGCCGTCACTCAGGAGCGGAGCGTGCGGCTCCATGTATTGCTATGCAGCCGCTCCGCTCCTGAGTGACGGCGGCAATGCTGGGTATTAACATGCTAGACTCAGCCGTATTTCTCACAAGTGTGATCCTGGCCTAATCCCTTCATGACATCCACCGTACAATGGATGTCGGCGCAGTGATAGGATCAGTGATCAGGAGAGGAGAAGGTATAAAAGTTAAAATAAAGTTGAAAAAAATTGTAAAAGTATAAAAAAAAATCACAAAATAAAGAGTCAAAAAAGTAAAAATATTAATAAAATAATTATATATGTGTTAAGTTCCCGCTGCTGCACAGGGGGAATCTCGAACCATGTCCACTGCGGTCTCCCATTCTCCTATAGCCGCAGTGAAACCTGCTCAGCAGAGATATCGATCACAGCATCTTGCTCATGCTGACATGGTGCATGTGGGTACTGCTGCCATTTCAGGCTCTGCCTTTGTATCCAGCACTGTTCAGCAGTGAGCAGGCATTTCAGGGACTAAGTCCTGCTTTTCTCACACTGAGCATGCCCACGGGACAACCTCCCGCTACTGCTATAAAAGGTGCACATGGCCGCTCGGCATTCGCTAGTGTAAACTTAATAACTTGTGTGTGGATAAATGCCTGTCGATGGATGAAAGCTCCGAATCATTCCCATCCCTAGCATTGTTGCCTGCTCGCGAATGGTTTAGCTATCTAGCACCCGACAGTGCTATCCTGTACAACTGCACAATTGCACAAGTTGCTGTACCCAGTTAGCAGCGACCACAAGAGCTGTGCCGTGCGCAGATAGTGCGCTTTCCCAACCCAAGTTAGGGTGGTTAGTGGCGTCCGCCAGTGTGGCGCTGCACGCACTCCTGTGCGGAAAATATTTATTTTAGTTTCCCTTGCACTGCAGTTGTGGTGTTGAGCGCAAGAGATCTAAAGGGACTCATGCCCTGTGTCTTGGGGCAGAGTTCTGTGTCGCCTTGCTTGCATTCTCTGTGTGGTATCGCGGCCCTGTGATGCAACAGGGTTTGCTTCCTTCATACTGGGTGAAGCTAACCCGTGTGTGTACTCACATTATACCGCCATATAGTCCGTCATTACCAAACAGCAGGTGTCTTAGCTGCAAGGTGGACCCCGGACTGCAAACACATCTTATATCATCTCCAATTATTATTTGGTGCGTTCCGCCAGTCCTAGCAATATGTTTATGTAAAAACAAAATAAACAAATGAAGTACACATATTTGATATCACCATGTCCAGAGCCACCTAACCTGTAAAACTGTCCCACTGGTCAACCTCTTCAGTGAAAGAAATGGATCAGCTCAGCCACATTGAAATTCAAGACTAAGAATCCGTTATGCCACAGCGTGGTGAATAAGGTAAGACATGAATCGTTCCAGTGTCAGGATTTTCTTAAAACCATCAAGATTATTAGGTAAATATAAAAATATATACACTGGTCCTTCATCTGTTAATGGAAATATAGGGGGTTTCCTTGTTTACTGGTAGCACAAAGACTCAAGAAAAGAACTATGGCTCCTTGCCCCCCCAAAAAATCCTGCAAATTTTAAGCTTCCAAATTCAAATGTCCTCCTCCCTTCTGAGCCCCAGTGTGCCTAAAACACATTTTATCATAGTCATGTTTGGTATCTCTGTAATGATAAGTGCCCATTTAATTTACAGGGTTCATGTCTCGAGAAGTACGAGCTAGGCACAATGTACAGTCATTACAATGTACGGGCACTATAATTTATAAGCGGTATAATGGCAGATTTCCAATTGTTGCTCAGCAACATTCACTGCTGCTTGTTTCTGGAAAACACTTATGGAGTCAAAATCATCACTACACCCGTAGATAAATTCCCAGAGAGGTGTAATTTCCAAAATGGGGCTACTTGAGGGGGGGGGGGTTCTGTTCTTCTGGCACTTAAGGGCTCTGTATACAGTCTGCAAGCTATTCTAAAATAATTTGTTCTCCAAGAGTAATATATCACTCCTTTCAATCTGAGTCCCGCCATGTGGCTAATCAGTACTGTATAGACACTTATGGTGCATTGCCACTGTCAGCATAAAGTGTGTGACACATTTTACATAGTAACATAGTAACATAGTTAGTAAGGCCGAAAAAAGACATTTGTTCATCCAGTTCAGCCTATATTCCATCATAATAAATCCCCAGATCTACGTCCTTCTACAGAACCTAATAATTGTATGATACAATATTGTTCTGCTCCAGGAAGACATCCAGGCCTCTCTTGAACCCCTCGACTGAGTTCGCCATCACCACCTCCTCAGGCAAGCAATTCCAGATTCTCACTGCCCTAAAAGTAAAGAATCCTCTTCTATGTTGGTGGAAAAACCTTCTCTCCTCCAGACGCAAAGAATGCCCCCTTGTGCCCGTCACCTTCCTTGGTATAAACAGATCCTCAGCGAGATATTTGTATTGTCCCCTTATATACTTATACATGGTTATTAGATCGCCCCTCAGTCGTCTTTTTTCTAGACTAAATAATCCTAATTTCGCTAATCTATCTGGGTATTGTAGTTCTCCCATCCCCTTTATTAATTTTGTTGCCCTCCTTTGTACTCTCTCTAGTTCCATTATATCCTTCCTGAGCACCGGTGCCCAAAACTGGACACAGTACTCCATGTGCGGTCTAACTAGGGATTTGTGCAGAGGCAGTATAATGCTCTCATCATGTGTATCCAGACCTCTTTTAATGCACCCCATGATCCTGTTTGCCTTGGCAGCTGCTGCCTGGCACTGGCTGCTCCAGGTAAGTTTATCATTAACTAGGATCCCCAAGTCCTTCTCCCTGTCAGATTTACCCAGTGGTTTCCCGTTCAGTGTGTAATGGTGATATTGATTCCTTCTTCCCATGTGTATAACCTTACATTTATCATTGTTAAACCTCATCTGCCACCTTTCAGCCCAAGTTTCCAACTTATCCAGATCCATCTGTAGTAGAATACTATCTTCTCTTGTATTAACTGCTTTACATAGTTTTGTATCATGTGCATCAAATATCAATATTTTACTGTGTAAACCTTCTACCAGATCATTAATGAATATGTTGAAGAGAACAGGTCCCAATACCGACCCCTGCGGTACCCCACTGGTCACAGCGACCCAGTTAGAGACTATACCATTTATAACCACCCTCTGCTTTCTATCACTAAGCGAGTTACTAACCCATTTACACACATTTTCCCCCAGACCAAGCATTCTCATTTTGTGTACCAACCTCTTGTGCGGCACGGTATCAAACGCTTTGGAAAAATCGAGATATACCACGTCCAATGACTCACCGAGGTCCAGCCTATAGCTTACCTCTTCATAAAAACTGATTAGATTGGTTTGACAGGAGCGATTTCTCAAAAACCCATGCTGATATGGAGTTAAACAGTTATTCTCATTGAGATAATCCAGAATAACATCCTTCAGAAACCCTTCAAATATTTTACCAACAGTAGAGGTTAGACTTACTGGCCTATAATTTCCAGGTACACTTTTAGAGCCCTTTTTGAATATTGGCACCACATTTGCTATGCGCCAGTCCTGTGGAACAGACCCCATCGCTATAGAGTCCCTAAAAATAAGAAATAATGGTTTATCTATTACATTACTTAGTTCTCTTAGTACTCGTGGGTGTATGCCATCCGGACCCGGAGATTTATCTATTTTAATCTTATTTAGCCGGTTTCGTACCTCTTCTTGGGTTAGATTGGTGACCCTTAATATAGGGTTTTCATTGTTTCTTGGGATTTCACCTAGCATTTCATTTTCCACCGTGAATACCGTGGAGAAGAAGGTGTTTAATATGTTAGCCTTTTCCTCGTCATCTACAACCATTCCTTCCTCACTATTTTTTAAGGGGCCTACATTTTCAGTTTTTATTCTTTTACTATTGATATAGTTGAAGAACAGTTTGGGATTAATTTTACTGTCCTTAGCAATGTGCTTCTCTGTTTCCTTTTTGGCAGCTTTAATTAGTTTTTAGATAAAGTATTTTTCTCCCTATAGTTTTTTAGAGCTTCAATGGTGCCATCCTGCTTTAGAAGTGCAAATGCTTTCTTTTTACTGTTAATTGCCTGTCTTACTTCTTTGTTTTGCCACATTGGGTTTTTCCTATTTCTAGTCCTTTTATTCCCACAAGGTATAAACCGCTTACAGTGCCTATTTAGGATGTTCTTAAACATTTTCCATTTATTATCTGTATTCTTATTTCTGAGGATATTGTCCCAGTCTACCAGATTACGGGCATCTCTAAGCTGGTCAAACTTTGCCTTCCTAAAGTTCAGTGTTTTTGTGACTCCCTGACAAGTCCCCCTAGTGAAAGACAGGTGAAAATGTACAATATTGTGGTCGCTATTTCCTAGATGCCCGACCACCTGCAGATTTGTTATTCTGTCAGGTCTATTAGATAGTATTAGGTCTAAAAGTGCTGCTCCTCTGGTTGGATTCTGCACCAATTGTGAAAGATAATTTTTCTTGGTTATTAGCAGAAACCTGTTGCCTTTATGGGTTTCACAGGTTTCTGTTTCCCAGTTAATATCCGGGTAGTTAAAGTCCCCCATAACCAGGACCTCATTATGGGTTGCAACTTCATCTATCTGCTTTAGAAGTAGACTTTCCATGATTTCTTTTATATTTGGGGGTTTGTAACAGACCCCAATGAGAATTTTGTTACCATTTTTCCCTCCATGAATTTCGACCCATATGGACTCGACATCCTCATTCCCTTCGCTAATATCCTCCCTTAAAGTGGACTTTAGACAAGACTTTACATAGAGACAAACCCCTCCTCCTCTCCGATTTTTACGATCCTTTCTAAACAGACTGTAACCCTGTAAGTTAACTGCCCAGTCATAGCTTTCATCTAACCATGTCTCGGTTATACCCACTATGTCAAAGTTACCTGTAGATATTTCTGCTTCTAGTTCTTCCATCTTGTTTGTCAGGCTTCTGGCATTTGCGAGCATGCAGTTTAGAGGATTATGTTTTGTTCCAATCTCCTCGCTGTGGATTGTTTTAGAAATGTTCTTTGTCATGAATCCCCAATGGCTAGGGATAGCACAGGACAAGCAAAGTATAACAAATATCGGATGAGCTCTAGGGTGATGGAACCTGGGCTGACCGCTGCCCTACGCCTGACAAACGCAACTAGAGATAGCCAGGGAGCGTTCCTACGTTGGTTCTAGACGCCACGCACCAGCCTAAGAGCTAACTAGTACTGCAGAGAAAACAAGACCTCACTTGCCTCCAGAGGAATTAACCCCAAAGGTATAGTTGCCCCCCACATGTATTGACGGTGAAATGAGAGGAAGGCACACACATAGAGATGATGTATATAGCTTTAGCAAATAGAGGCCCGCTGAAAACTAGAAAGCAGAATGATACAAAAGGGGACTGAGCGGTCAGCAAAAAACCCTAATCAAAAAAACCATCCTGAGATTACAAGAACCCATGTGCCAACTCATGGCACATGGGGAGAACCTCAGTCCACTAGAGCAACCAGCTAGCATAGAGACATTCTAAGCAAGCTGGACCAAAAACCAAACAACTGAAAATCAGCACTTAGCTTATCCTGAAAGATCTGGGAGCAGGTAGGCAGGAACCAAACAGAGCACATCTGAACACATTGATAGCCGGCAAGGGAAATGACAGAAAGGCCAGGTAAAATAGGAAACACCCAGCCTCTGATGGACAGGTGGAAACCAAAGGCCGCAACCCACCAAAGTCACCCAGTACCAGCAGTAACCACCAGAGGGAGCCCACCAACAGAATCCACAACAGTACCCCCCCTTGAGGAGGGGTCACCGAACCCTCACGAGAACCCCCAGGGCGATCAGGGTGAGCTCTATGGAAGGCGCGGACCAAATCAGTCGCGTGAACATCGGAGGCGACCACCCAGGAATTATCCTCCTGACCATAACCCTTCCACTTAACCAAATACTGGAGTTTGCGTCTGGAAACACGAGAATCCAAGATCTTTTCAACAACATACTCCAATTCTCCCTCCACCAGCACCGGAGCAGGAGGCTCGACCGAAGGAACAATGGGCACCTCATACCTCCGCAACAACGACCGATGGAACACATTATGAATAGCAAACGATGCTGGGAGATCCAAACGAAAAGATACAGGGTTAAGAATCTCCGAGATCCTATAAGGACCGATGAACCGAGGCTTGAACTTAGGAGAAGAGACCTTCATAGGGACAAAACGAGAAGACAACCACACCAAGTCCCCAACAAGAAGTCGGGGACCCACGCGGCGATGGCGATTAGCAAACTGCTGAGTCTTCTCCTGAGATAACTTCAAATTGTCCACCACCTGATTCCAAATCTGATGTAGCCTGTCCACCACCACGTCCACTCCAGGACAATCCGAAGATTCCCCCTGACCAGAGAAAAAACGAGGATGAAACCCCGAATTACAAAAAAAAAGGAGAGACCAACGTGGCAGAACTAGCCCGATTATTAAGAGCAAATTCGGCCAGTGGCAAAAAAGCAACCCAGTCATCCTGATCAGCAGAAACAAAACACCTCAAATAAGTTTCCAAGGTCTGATTAGTTCGCTCCGTCTGGCCATTCATCTGAGGATGGAATGCAGACGAGAAAGACAAATCAATGCCCATCTTGGCACAAAACGTCCGCCAAAATCTAGACACAAACTGGGATCCCCTGTCAGAAACGATATTCTCCGGAATCCCATGCAAACGAACCACGTTCTGAAAAAACAAAGGAACCAACTCAGAGGAGGAGGGTAGCTCAGGCAAGGGCACCAAATGAACCATCTTAGAAAAGCGGTCACACACAACCCAGATAACGGACATTTTCTGTGAAACCGGGAGATCAGAAATAAAATCCATGGAAATGTGCATCCAAGGCCTCTTCGGGATGGGCAAAGATAACAACAACCCACTAGCCCGTGAACAGCAAGGCTTAGCTCGAGCACACACTTCACAAGACTGCACAAAGGTACGCACATCCCTAGACAAGGAAGGCCACCAAAAAGACCTGGCCACCAAATCTCTTGTACCAAATATTCCAGGATGACCAGCCAACACAGAAGAATGGACCTCGGAGATGACTCTACTGGTCCAATCATCCGGAACAAACAGTCTTTCTGGTGGACATCGATCCGGTTTATCCACCTGAAACTCCTGCAATGCGCGTCGCAAGTCTGGGGATACGGCGGACAATATTACCCCATCCCTAAGGATACCAGCAGGCCCAGTGTCTCCAGGAGAATCAGGCACAAAACTCCTGGAAAGAGCATCTGCCTTCACATTCTTTGAACCTGGCAGGTATGAAACCACGAAATTGAAACGAGAAAAAAATAATGACCAACGAGCCTGTCTAGGATTCAAACGCCTGGCAGACTCAAGGTAAATGAGATTCTTGTGATCAGTCAAGACCACCACGCGATGTTTAGCACCCTCAAGCCAATGACGCCACTCCTCAAATGCCCACTTCATGGCCAAAAGCTCCCGATTACCCACATCATAATTGCGCTCGGCGGGCGAGAATTTTCTAGAGAAGAAAGCACATGGCTTCGTCACCGAGCCATTAGAACTTCTCTGTGACAAAACCGCCCCCGCTCCAATCTCGGAAGCATCAACCTCCACCTGAAAAGGAAGTGAAACATCTGGTTGACACAACACAGGAGCAGAAGAAAACCGGCGCTTAAGTTCCCGAAAGGCCTCCACGGCCGCAGGAGACCAATCAGCAACATCAGCACCCTTTTTAGTCAAATCAGTCAAAGGTTTAACAATACTGGAAAAATTAGCAATGAACCGACGATAAAAATTAGCAAACCCCAAGAACTTCTGAAGGCTCTTAACAGATGTAGGTTGTGTCCAGTCACAAATAGCCTGAACCTTAACGGGATCCATCTCAATAGTAGAAGGAGAAAAAATGTACCCCAAAAAAGAAATCTTCTGGACTCCGAAGAGACACTTTGAGCCCTTCACAAACAGAGAATTGGCCCGCAAAACCTGAAACACCTTCCTGACCTGTCGAACATGAGACTCCCAGTCATCAGAAAACACCAAAATATCATCCAAATACACAATCATAAACTTATCCAGATATTCACGGAAAATATTGTGCATAAAGGACTGAAAGACTGACGGAGCATTGGAGAGTCCAAAAGGCATTACCAAATACTCAAAATGGCCCTCAGGCGTATTAAATGCGGTTTTCCACTCATCACCCTGTTTTATCCGCACCAGATTATACGCACCACGAAGATCTATTTTAGTGAACCACCTAGCCCCCTTAATGCGAGCAAACAAATCAGTAAATAATGGCAATGGATACTGATATTTGACTGTAATCTTATTCAGAAGGCGATAATCTATACAAGGCCTCAGGGAACCATCTTTTTTTGCCACGAAAAAAAAACCTGCTCCCAGAGGGGACGAAGATGGACGAATATGTCCCTTTTCCAAGGACTCCTTAATATAATTCCGCATAGCAGTATGCTCTGGCAGTGACAGATTAAATAAACGACCCTTAGGGAACTTACTGCCAGGAATCAATTCTATAGCACAGTCACACTCTCTATGAGGAGGGAGCGAATTGAGCTTAGGCTCCTCAAAAACATCCTTATAATCTGACAAAAACGCAGGGATCTCCGAAGGAGTCGATGAAGCGATAGAAATCGGAGGTGCATCATCATGAACCCCCTGACATCCCCAGCTTAGCACAGACATTGTTTTCCAGTCCAGGACAGGATTATGAGTTTGTAACCATGGCAGACCAAGCACTAGTACATCATGTAAATTATACAGTACAAGGAAGCGAATCACCTCCTGATGAACGGGAGTCATGCGCATGGTCACTTGTGTCCAATACTGCGGTTTATTCATAGCCAATGGTGTAGAATCAATTCCCTTCAGAGGAATAGGAACTTCCAGAGGCTCTAGACTAAAACCGCAGCGTTTAGCAAATGACCAATCCATAAGACTCAGGGCAGCGCCTGAATCCACATAGGCATCGACGGAAATGGAAGACAGTGAAAAAATCAGAGTCACAGACAAAATGAACTTAGACTGCAGAGTATCAATGGCAAAAGATTTATCAACCCTTTTTGTGCGTTTAGAGCATGCTGATATAACATGAGCTGAATCACCACAATAAAAACACAAACCATTTTACCGCCTATAATTTTGCCGTTCACTTCTGGACTGAATTCTATCACATTGCATAGTCTCAGGTGCCTGTTCAGAAGACACCGCCAACTGGTGCACAGGTTTGCGCTCCCGTAAACGCCGATCAATCTGAATGGCCATAGCCATAGACTCATTCAGACCTGTAGGCGCAGGGAACCGCACCATAACATCCTTAATGGCCTCAGAAAGACCATTTCTGAAGTTTGCAGCCAGGGCGCACTCATTCCACTGAGTAAGCACCGACCATTTCCGAAATTTCTGACAATATATTTCCGCTTCATCATGCCCCTGAGAGAGGGCTAATAAAGCCTTTTCAGCCTGAATCTCTAGGTTAGGTTCCTCATAGAGCAATCCCAATGCCAGAAAAAACGCATCCACACTGAGCAACGCAGGATCCCCTGGTGCCAATGCAAATGCCCAATTCTGAGGGTCGCCCCGTAGGAACGATATAACAATCTTGACCTGTTGAGCAGGGTCTCCAGAGGAGCGAGATTTCAAAGAGAGAAACAATTTACAATTGTTCCTGAAATTCAGGAAGGTAGATCTATCTCCAGAAAAAAACTCTGGAATAGGAATTCTAGGTTCAGACATGGGAGTGTGAACAACGAAATCCTGTATGTTTTGAACCTTTGCCGCGAGATTACTCAGGCTGGAAGCCAAACTCTGGACATCCATGATAAACAGCTAAGATCAGAGCCATTCAAGGGTTAAGAGGAGGTAAGAAGCAGCTAGACAGCAATTAAGGGCTAGGCAGCAAAACTCTGAAGGAAAAAAAAAAAAATTTTCCTTGAACACTTCTTTTCCTCCTGCTTCAGCCCAAACAATTAACACTTTGTGGGCCGGCTATACTGTCATGAATCCCCAATGGCTAGGGATAGCACAGGACAAGCAAAGTATAACAAATATCGGACGAGCTCTAGGGTGATGGAACCTGGGCTGACCGCTGCCCTACGCCTGACAAACGCAACTAGAGATAGCCAGGGAGCGTTCCTACGTTGGTTCTAGACGCCACGCACCAGCCTAAGAGCTAACTAGTACTGCAGAGAAAACAAGACCTCACTTGCCTCCAGAGGAATTAACCCCAAAGGTATAGTTGCCCCCCACATGTATTGACGGTGAAATGAGAGGAAGGCACACACATAGAGATGATGTATATAGCTTTAGCAAATAGAGGCCCGCTGAAAACTAGAAAGCAGAATGATACAAAAGGGGACTGAGCGGTCAGCAAAAAACCCTAATCAAAAAAACCATCCTGAGATTACAAGAACCCATGTGCCAACTCATGGCACATGGGGAGAACCTCAGTCCACTAGAGCAACCAGCTAGCATAGAGACATTCTAAGCAAGCTGGACCAAAAACCAAACAACTGAAAATCAGCACTTAGCTTATCCTGAAAGATCTGGGAGCAGGTAGGCAGGAACCAAACAGAGCACATCTGAACACATTGATAGCCGGCAAGGGAAATGACAGAAAGGCCAGGTAAAATAGGAAACACCCAGCCTCTGATGGACAGGTGGAAACCAAAGGCCGCAACCCACCAAAGTCACCCAGTACCAGCCGTAACCACCAGAGGGAGCCCACCAACAGAATCCACAACAGTTCTTACCTCCCTTCTGAGTATGTTTTCCTGGGTCTTCTTTGTTCGAGTCTAATGTTTTTCTTCCCATCCCCTCTTCTTCTAGTTTAACGCCCTCCTGATGAGGGCCACTTTTCCCCATTTACCCATATGAAAATGTCTAATCTGGGGCTAGAACAAAACTTTTGTGGCAAAAATGTAAGTATCATTTTTTCACCGCTCAATAATATAAAATTATGTGGCACACCCATGGTGTCAGTATAATCACGGCTCCCTTACATGAGTTCACTGAGAAGTGTAGTTTTTGAAATGAGGGCACTTATGGGGGGTTTCTGCTGTTCTGGAACCTCAGGGGCTTTTCCAGTGTGACATGGCACTAGCAATCCATAACTGCAAATTGTCCAATGCAATATGGCGCTCCCTCCCTTCTGAGCTTTGCACTGTGCCTCAAAAGTACATATGGGGTATTGGGGCACACAGAAGAAATTGCATAACAAATTGTACCATTCATTTTTTCCAATTATCCCTTTTGAAAAATGAAAAATTGGGGCCAAACCAACATTTTGTGGAAAAAATAATAATTTTCAGCCCAATATTATAAAATTCTGGGAATTGCCTGAGGGTTAAAAATGCTCACTACAACCCCAGATGAATCCCTCAAGAGGTGTAGTTTCCAAAATTGGATCATTTGTGTGGGTTTCCTCTGTCTTGGCAGGTCAGGTGCTCTTCAAATGTGACTTGGCATCTGCACTCTATTCCAGCCAAAATTATGCTGGAATTGGCACTCCTTTCCTTTCGAGCCCTGCCATATACCCAAACAGTAATTTTCCACCAAATACAAGATATTGGTGTACTCAGGAGAAATTACACAACAAATTGTAAGATCCATTTTCTCCTGTTACTCTTGTGAAAATGAAAAACTTGGGAATTGAACAGAAGCAACAGTTTTGCAGGAAAAATATATTTTCATTTTAATGACTCAACGTTATAAAATTCTGTTAAGCACTTGTGGGTTCACGCTGCTCACTACACCTTTAGGAAAAATTCCTTGAGTGGTGTACTTTCCAAAATGCAGTCACTTGTGGGGGTTTCCACTGTTTAGACACGCTAGGGGCTCTACAGGATCCACATGAAATCTGCTATCTATTCCAGACAATTTTGTGCTCCAAAAGTCAAATGACACCGATTCCAGTCCAAGCCCTGCCGGGTGCCATCTAATTTTCCCCCACATATGGGGTATTGGCGAACTCAAAAGAACAAAGTATATGGTTCACTTTCTCCTGTTACCCATGTAAAAGTGCAAAATTTGGGGCTAAATGAACATTTTTTGTGAGAAAAATTAAATAGTTATTTTTTCCTTCCACATTGCTTTAATTCATGTGAAGCACCTAAAAGGTTAATAAACATCTTTAAATGTGGTTTTGAGCATTTTGAGGGGTGCAGTTTTAAAATGTTGTCACTTTTGGTTATAGTTGTCATATATTTTTTGCCAAAGTCACTTCAAACATGATGTGGTTACTAATGAAAATGGTTTTGTAAATTTTGTTGGAAAATTGAGAAATTGCTGATGAACTTTTAACCCTTCTAACGTCTTAACAAAAAAAGTTATACTGTTGTAAAGTAAACATATGGGAAATTTTATATATAAATTATTTTGCATAGCCTGACTAACTGTTTTAAGGATATAAAAATTGAAAATTTGAAAATTGTAAAATTTTCAACGTTTTTGCCCAAATTCCAAAATTTTCACAAATAAACGCAGAAAAAAATCTACCTAAATTTTCCAATGCCATGAAGTGCAATATGTCCCCCATAAAAACAATTTCAGAATAACTGGGATCCTTTGAAGGGTCCTTGAGTTATTACCACTTAATTGACACTGGTCAGAATTGTAAATTTGGCCTGGTCAGGAAGGCGAAAAACGGGCTTCAGGGTGAAGGGGGTAAAGAAATCACAAAAGTTTTGTTGCTCATGACAAGCCCTAGATTGATGAAGCCAGTGATCAGATCTTTGCAGCATTTCTTCAGAACTGCCACCAATGATGCCAGTTGTGCAATTTCAGAAGCACTGTGTTATGCTGTTAATTAATACTGTTAATTTCCACTTACTTCAGTTTAAAGAATTATCATCAGCCAGTCATTGAACATAGTACTGACATGTAGATTGGCTACAATGGTGTCTTATCTATGCACGCCATGCCATCATGCTGCTAATGTAAATATGATGTGACAGGAGTGCACAGTTCCAGTTCCACTTATATGGGTGTGGTGAACAATTTGAATAGCAATGTAATACATTAGTCATTAGATGTAAGTTGCAACTTATTGTCCCATGTCTCATTGAAATAAATGGAATTTGTGAACTATTCTGTCATAATTTGTTTTTACATAAACATACTGCAAAATATCATTAACTCCTTAAAGGGAACCTGTTACCCCCCCAGGCGTTTTTAACTAAAAGAGCCACCTTGTGCAGCACTAATGCTGCATTCTGTCAAGGTGGCTCTTTTAGTTGGGGTCCCTTCCTACGCTAAAATATTTGTTTTTATAATTAGTCCCTCATACCTGTAATTTGTCAGGGGGGCATGTATTTTCCTTCCTGACACAAATGCCTCCCAGCCGTATCTCAATGCTCCGCTCGCCTGGCACCGCCTCCATTTCCTCCATTAACGTCCCCGGCACCTGCGCTGTAAGTTGAAGGAGTCGAAAGGCAGCGCAAACTGCGCATGCCCGAAAAAAAACAATTACAGTGCAGGCACCAGGGACGTTAATGGAGGAAGTGGAGGTGGCTAGGAGGCGTTTGTGTCAGGGGGGAAAGACATGCCCCTGACAAACCACAGGTATGAGGGACTAATTATAAAAACAAATATTTTAGCGTAGGAAGGGACCCCAACTAAAAGAGCCATATTGACAGAATGCAGCATTAGTGCTGCACAAGGTGGCTCTTTTAGTTAAAAATGCCTGGGGGGGTGAGAGGTTCCCTTTAAAGCACTATAAAGTACAGATGCATCATAAAAAACACAAAAATTGAGCTTGGTTTGAGTTGGTATACATGCAGCACATAAACACATGTTCACATTGGCCGTAAACCATACAAAACCTACAAGAAACAAAATAAGGGAAAACCCTGCTGTAGCTAAATAAGTAAAAAGCAAAAGTGCATTAAAATAACACAGAGTTCCTAGTAATACTGTTTTTGATCAAAAATAGCATAAAAGCCATCCCACCGCAACAAGGAGACTCTGATCGGGAGGTCCTATACTGTCTAATATGAAAAACCTTACATTGTGAATAAGGGCAGACAAAAGGACCGAGTCCCAACCAGTGGACACCAGTCTGGAGAAACCTTTAAATTGTAATTTCCAGCTCAGAAAATGGAGGCCACACCCCAGTTTGCACAGAATGCAAAAATACAAAAAAACCACCCAAAATTTGAGCTGCATGAATTACTGCATCAATACGGCATGGAATGGAGGCGATCAGCCTGTGACACTGCTGAGGTGTAATGGAAACCCAGGTTGCTTTGATAGCAGCCCTCAGCTTGTCAGCATTATTGGGTCTGGTGTTTCTCATCTTCCTCTTGATAATTCCCCATAGAATATATATGGGGTTAAGGTCAGGCGAGTTTGCTGGCTAATTAAGCACATTAATACTGTTGTTTTTAAACCAGGTATTGGTACTTTTGGCAGTGTGGACAGGAGCCAAATCCTGCTGGAGGATAAAATTTCCATCTCCAAAAAGCTTGTCGGTAGAGGAAAGCATGAAGTGCTCTAAAATTTCCTGGTAGACGGCTGCGCTGACTTTGATCTTGATAAAACACAGTAGACCTACACCAGCAGATGACAAACCATCACTGATTGTGGAAACTTCACACTAGACCTCAAGCAGCTTGGATTGTGTGCCTTGTAAAGGACTAATGGCCGTATAATCAATGGGAGGTATGTGTCGCAGAGATGGCTGCTCCTTGCAATACAACCCTGCGTATTTTGCTTTAGTGCACTTGAGCACTAAGATTTCATTTAGTGCACCTGGGTCCGGGTTGCGGGTAGCTATGAGCAGGGCCGGCGTCAACACCCGGCCTAGCCGGGCAATTGCCGGGGCCCTGACGAGACAGGGGGGCCCACTCACACAGTCATAGAGCCATCTGGCTGCTTTAACCCTTTCTACCCTTTCAATTTGCGCTGGCACAAGCATCTTCTCACTGTCAGTGCAGGGCCAGGCACACATAGGGGTTAATTAAGGACACAGCCAGCGTGACATTGTGGGCGGAGAGTTCTCCTGCTCTGAATCTCCTGACTGTGTGCACTCCTGAACTTATCAAGGAGACGGAGCTCCTACCAGCACCTGAGTGAGTGCAATGCTATATCGCTGTATGTTCTGACAGTCTGGGACTGGGTGACCTGGGGCGGCCATGGGCTGGGCGGCTGCAGCTGATATATATATACTACAGCAGCCTCCCAGCCCAGGCCCCCAGCACAGCCTGTATAGATACAGTGTATATAATATATATACAGGACAGGTGCTGGGGGCCTGGGCTGGGCGGCTGTTGAAGTATATACACTGCACAGTACCACTCCCCTGTATATATACACTGTACAGTACCACTCCTGTCCTGTATATATACACTGCATAGCACCACTCCTCCTGTATATATACACTGTACAGTACCACTCCTCCTGTATATATACACTGCATAGCACCACTCCTCCTGTATATATACACTGCACAGTACATCTCCCCTGTATATATACACTGCACAGTACCGCTCCTCCTGTCCTGTATATATACACTGCACAGTACCACTCCTCCTGTCCTGTATATGTACACTGCACAGTACCACTCCTCCTGTCCTGTATATATATACACTGCACAGTACCACTCCTCCTGTATATATACACTGTACAGTACCACTCCTCCTGTCCTATATATATACACTGCACAGTACCACTCCTCCTGTATATATACACTGTACAGTACCACTCCTCCTGTCCTGTATATATACACTGCACAGTACCACTCCTCCTGTATATATACACTGCACAGTACCATTCCTCCTGTCCTGTATATGTACACTGCACAGTACCACTCCTCCTGTCCTGTATGTATACACTGCACAGTACCGCTCCTCCTGTCCTGTATATATACACTGCACAGTACCACTCCTCCTGTCCTGTATATATACACTGCACAGTACCACTCCTCCTGTCCTGTATATATACACTGCACAGCACCACTCCTCCTGTCCTGTATATATACACTGCACAGTACCACTCCTCCTGTCCTGTATATATACACTGCACAGCACCACTCCTCCTGTCCTGTATATATACGCTGCACAGTACCACTCCTCCTGTCCTGTATATATACACTGCACAGCACCACTCCTCCTGTCCTGTATATATACACTGCACATTACCACTCCTCCTGTCCTGTATATATACACTGCACATTACCATATCTCCTGTCCTGTATATATACACTGCACAGTACCCTCCTCCTGTCCTGTATATATACACTGCACATTACCATATCTCCTGTCCTGTATATATACACTGCACAGTACCTCTCCTCCTGTATATATACACTGCACAGTACCACTCCTGTATATATACACTGCATAGCACCACTCCTCCTGTATATATACACTGTACAGTACCACTCCTCCTGTATATATACACTGCACAGTACCACTCCTCCTGTATATATACACTGCATAGCACCACTCCTCCTGTATATATACACCGCACAGTACCACTCCTCCTGTATATATACACTGCACAGTACCACTCCTCTCTATATATACACCGCACAGTACCTCTCCTCCTGTATATATACTGCACAGTACCGCTCCTCCTGTATATATACACTGCACAGTACCACTCCTCCTGTATATATACACTGCACAGTACCACTCCCCTCTATATATACACCGCACAGTACCACTCCTCCTGTATATATACTGCACAGTACCTCTCCTCCTGTATATATACACTGCACAGTACCTCTCCCCTGTATATATACACTGCACAGTACCTCTCCTCCTGTATATATACACTGTACAGTACCTCTCCCCTGTATATATACACTGCACAGTACCGCTCCTCCTGTATATATACACTGCACAGTACCTCTCCCCTGTATATATACACTGCACAGTACCACTCCTCCTGTATATATACACTGCACAGTACCACTCCTCCTGTATATATACACTGCACAGTACCTCTCCCCTGTATATATACACTGCAGAATTTACAATAGCTATCACTCATGTAAGAAGTGAAATCTGGCATTGTACTATACCTATATTTCTCCGCTGTATCTGGGCATCATGAATCGTGATATATTTTAAAGGGGGGGGGGCCCACTGAGACTCTTTCGCCCGGGGCCCTCAAAAACCTGGAGCCGGCCCTGGCTATGAGAGATGGGTGGGTCTGGCTACAGCCTACATAATGGAGGCTGTTGTTAGGTACATGATCTGTGTTCAGAGAAGGAGAAGACTTCCTGTGTATGGGACTCCTGACCGAGCCTACGTGCTGGACATTGCCCAGCCTGTGTGCCCACAGGCCTGAGGGATCAGAATCTGGCTAAGGACATTTGTGTTGTTTTACCTGCTCTAAAGGCTGTGAACCTTTTGTTGTTGCTTCTGGGTTTATGAAGCAAATAAACCCACATGGACTTTTAAGAGAACGTGTCTCCTGTCTTCCTCCTGTCGCACCTGAGTGAGTATGAAACCTTTACAGCCTCTCCACTCTTCCTCCAAACTCTGGGACCGTGATTTCTAAATGAAATGCAAAATTTACTGTCATCTGAAAACAACACCTTGGATCACTGAGTAACAGTCCAGTTCTTTTTATCCTTGGCCCAGGTAAGATGCTTCTGGCGTTGTCTATTGGCCATGAGTGGCTTCATACAAGGAATGCGACATTTGAAGCCCATCTCCTGGATACGTCTGTGAGTGGTGGCTCTTGAAGCAATGACTACAGCAGCAGTCCACTCCTTGTGAATCTCCCCCACATTTTTTAATGTCCTTTTCTTAACAATACTTTCAAGGCCGCGATTATCCACTCAACTTTCCATTAATATGCTTGGATACAGCACAATATGAACAGCCAACTTCTTTAGCAATGACCATTTGTGACTTACCCTCCTTGTGGAGTGTGTCAATGACTGGCTTCTGGATGTCTGCCAAGTCAGCAGTCTTCCCCATGATTGTGGAGCCTACTGAATCAGAAAAAAGGGACCTTTTTAAATGCTTAAGAAGCCTTTATAGGTGTTTTTTGTTAATTATACTAATTTACAGAGATAATAACTTTTGGGCTTTCAGGCCTAACCCTAATTCCAACCCTAACCCCAACACACCCCTAACCCTAATCTTAACCCTAATTCTAACCCTAACCCTAATTCCAACCCCAACCCTAACTCTAATTCCAACCCTAACCCTAATTCCAACCCTAACCCTAATTCCAACCCTTACCCTAATTTTAACCCTAACCCAAATTCTAACCCTAACCCTAGTGGAAAATTAAAAATAAATATATTTTCTTTATTTAATTATTTTCCCTACCTATGGGGGTGATAAAGGGGCGTTTATTTACTATTTTTTATTTTGATCACTGTGATAGGGTCTATCACAGTGATCAAAATGTACCTGGAATGAATGAATGAATCTATCGGCTGGCAGATTCGGTGGGTGCATTGCGCATGCGCCTGCCATTTTGAAAGATGGTGGCACCTATGGGGGAAGACGGATGGACACCGGGAGGGACACCAGGACTCAGAAGGTCCCGGGGGGTGGGATCAGACAGCGGAGGGAGCGGAGGACAGGACAAAGGGGAGAGGAGGGCAGCGGAGGACAGGACAGATGGGAGGAAAGACTGAGGGCGGCCGCAGATCCCCTCCGTTAGTCGGTGGCAGATCGCGGTCTCCAGCCATGGTTGATGATATTGCAGCATCGACCATGGCTGGATTGTAATATTTCACCAAGTTTCATTGGTGAAACATTACAATTGCTCTGATTGGCTGTTTCACTTTCAACAGCCAATCAGAGCGATTGTAGCCACGGGGGGGGGGGGGGGGGGGCAAAGCCACCCCACCTGGGGTGAAGTACAAGTCCTCCTGTACCTACTGGTCAGAAGACCTTTCAGTGACTCCAGTCACCCGACCCACAGGAATGCGATCCCACCGTGACGCATATGCTGTGTCACAGGTCGGGAAGGCACAGATTTTCATGATGCATACTCTGCATCACAGGTCAGGAAAGGGTTAAAATGGGGATCCCTAAAAATAAATGACGTAGGGTCCCCCTATAATTAATAACCAGTAAGGGCTATGCAGACAGCTGTGGGCTGATATAAATAGCATAGGAAAGGGCCATGGATATTGGCCCCAAGGCTAAAAATGTCTGGACTCTGCCACCCCAGAAAAAGGCACATCTTTAAGATGTGCCAATTTTGGCACTTAGCCTTGCTCTTCCCACTTGCCCTGTAGCGATGGCAAGTAGGGTGATAGTTGGGGGGGTTTGATGACACCCTGTGTATTGTCAGGTGACATCAAGCCTTGAGGTTAGTAATGGAGAGGCACCAATAAGACTACACCTTTACTAAACCCATAGTCACATTGTATGAAAACACAGACACCCAAAAAAGTCCTTTAATTGAAAGAATGACACAGACTCCTTTAATAAATCTTAATTAAACCATACTCATGACCTCACCCATTCCACTGATGCCCTTATCATCTGCAAGAGAGTTAAAAATGAAAAACAACAATATTACTCACCTTTCTGCAGAGATGCTGCTGATCCATTTGTCCCACGACAGGTCTAGCTCTGCTACATCTAGATGGCAGGCTGTGTCATACCTGCCGCCCCTGACGCTGCGGCCGCTTCCTCCATTACCGCCCCCCGCTGCGCTCCTGCTGTCCGTCCTGGGCATTGCGCCCCTACCTCAGCCTCTCTCGCGGCTCCTGGGGGTCTTCAGCGTGGCACCCGTGCTTCCTCCTTCCTCCGGCCAGCGACAGCTCTGCACATGCGCCTTAGGTCGCGGGTGCGCGCTCTTCCTCCTTCTTAACCCCTTCCGCGTCCTCCCTGTTCCGCCTCTACCAATCAGGTGATTTCTTAGCCTTTATCAGGCGCCCTCTCCATAACGGAGGCGCCTGATTACTGTTGTGCTTTGTTGCTCAATGTTAGGCCTTTTCTCCACAGTCTGCTCACGTCTACTTTCAGTCGTGTGTCTACCTTCCGTTTTGCTTCCCTGTGTCTTTCTTGTTCCAGTCCAGTCTACCTCGTACCGTTCCCAGCCCTCCTACCTCCTACCATTCAGTCTTGTTTACTTCCCTCTCCTCTGTCTGTTATTTCTCCCGAGCCGTCCCTCTTGTACCAGCTGTTGCAGTGTAGCCCCCCTTGGGCCTGCTCCCCACTATCCCTGTATAGGGGTAGCCTCTCCCCGGGGTTGCTCGTCCTTGGGTCGTCTGCACCGTGACCCTGAGGGTCCACTCTCTCCTTGTACGTCTCCATACGTCACAGTGTAATCAGGCCATGGACCCCGCTGGTGCTTCTGCAGCCACGCAGAAGGAGTTGCTATTTTTACGGGAGAACCAAAGCCGGATCATGTCTATCATGAAGTCCATGGATTCCCGGTTAACTGCCCTTCAGACTTCCGATCCTGGCAACGCTCCTTTGCTGGCGGGACTCCAGCAAGAGCTCGCACAGCAGCGTGATACGCAGTCCCATATTCTAACCTATATGGCATCCGTAGATGACCGTTTACACTCCCTTCAGTCTACAACCGCTGCTTCGGTCTCTCACAGGGATCCGGTTCCCCTTCCCCCTCCTCGTTTGGGAAAGCCCCCTAGATATATAGTGGTGATCCCAAATTGTGTCGAGGTTTTTTGAATCAGTGCCGCCTTCACTTCGAGCTTCTGCCCCAGCAGTACCCATCCAATCGCGCTAAGGTGGCCTTCATAGTGTCTCATCTAGAGGGAGAGGCCTTATCCTGGGTAAACCCTCTATGGGAGCGGGACGACCCGGTAGTTGCCAGTATTCAGATTTTTTTAGACACATTCCGTAGAGTCTTTGATGAACCCGGACGGCTGGCTTCTACTACTGAGTCCCTCTTTAGCCTCCAACAGGGAAACCTTACTGTTGGTCAGTACGCCATCTGTTTTCGGACATTATCCTCCGAACTCGGGTGGAATAATGAGGCATTGGTGGGGGCTTTCTGGAGGGGTCTTTCGGCCAAGATCAAGGATGAGCTCGCTGGTCGCGATACTCCTACTACCTTGGAGGATCTCATATCTCTGGCCACGCGTATAGATTTACGCTTCCAGGAGCGTTCTCGGGAATCGGTCAGGGAGAGAAGGTCCTTTAGGCCAAACTGGGTTCCTGGCTCTTCTCCAAGCAAGTCTTCCGCCTCTTCCATACCAGAACCAATGCAGGTAGACCGTGTTAAGCTATCTGAGCAGCGACGTAAAGACAGGTTAGCACAGGGTTTGTGTCTCTACTGCGGAGGGGTTAATCATTTTTTGCGCTCCTGTCCTGAGAGGCCGGGAAACTCCTCCACCTAGGCCAGGTAAGGGAGGCTGCCCTAGGTGACCCAAATTCCTCTCTACCCTTAACTATTTCAGCTTTGATTTTTTTAGGTCTTGAGCGTAGGTCTGTGGAGGCGTATGTGGACTCGGGAGCGGCCGGTAACTTCATTCGTGAGGAGGAGGTGCGCAAGCTTCAAATACCAGTAGTTACTTTGGAGACCCCGCGTGTCATTTCTGCAGTTGACGGCAAACTCTTACCGGATCCCATCACCATGGTTACTCTCGAGTTGGAGATGCAGATTGGAGTCCTACACCGGGAGAAGATTGCCTTCTATGTTTTGCCAAATCTGTCTCATGTCCTGCTTTTGGGTCTGCCCTGGCTCAGATCACACGAGCCAGTTCTTGACTGGCGCTCCGGAGAAGTACTCCGCTGGGGGCATGGATGTCATAAAAATTGTCTTCTGTCCGTCTCTCCTCCTGGTCCTCCTCAAGCGGTTGCCAATCCTTCCACTCTTCCTGCGGCCTATCACTCGTTCGCCGATGTCTTTGATAAGAAGGAGGCAGAGTCCCTTCCACCGCATCGAATTTTTGACTGTCCCATCAAACTAATTCCTGGAGTTACCCTTCCCAAGGGTAGAACGTACCCCTTGTCTCCGGCAGAGACTTTAGCCATGTCTGAGTACATCAAAGAGAATTTGGCTAAGGGGTTCATCCGGAAGTCCTCGTCTCCGGCCGGAGCTGGTTTTTTCTTTGTTCGGAAGAAGGATGGGTCTCTTCGGCCCTGTATTGATTATCGAGGTCTGAATGCCATCACGGTCAAGAATCGCTATCCTCTTCCGCTGATTCCTGAACTCTTCGACCGACTAAGAGGAGCCCGAATCTTTTCTAAACTTGATCTGAGAGGAGCCTATAATTTGGTTCGAATTCGCGCGGGAGACGAATGGAAGACCGCCTTTAACACTCGCGATGGTCATTACGAGTACCTCGTCATGCCCTTTGGTCTCTGTAATGCTCCAGCAGTCTTCCAAGAATTCGTAAATGAGATCTTCCGTGACCTATTGTATTCCTGCGTGGTGGTATACCTTGACGACATCCTTATTTTTTCGCCCGACCTCTCCTCCCACAGGAGAAGTGTCCGTTTGGTCTTGCAACTCCGGGAGAATCGTCTTTACGCCAAACTCGAAAAGTGTCTGTTTGAACAGTCTTCCTTGCCCTTCTTGGGGTATATTATTTCTGATGTGGGGTTGAAGATGGATCCTGAGAAGCTGTCTGCAGTACTCAAGTGGCCCCGTCCCTGTGGAGTTAAGGCCATCCAACGTTTTCTGGGCTTCGCAAATTATTATAGACAATTCGTGCCACATTTCTCTTCCGTAACCAAGCCTCTTGTCGCCCTAACCCGGAAAGGGGCGAGGCTTCATGATTGGCCTCCGGAGGCGGAGGACGCCTTTCTTACCTTGAAACAAGCCTTTGCTTCTGCTCCAGTGCTTCATCGACCAGTGGCCAACAGACCCTTCTCTCTTGAGGTGGATGCCTCCTCTACAGGAGCTGGAGCAGTACTCTCCCAGAAGACTCTTTCCGGACGTCTAGTTCCTTGTGGATTCTTTTCTAAGACTTTCTCCCCCGCCGAATGCAATTACTCTGTTGGAGACCGGGAGTTGCTGGCTATTAAGATGGCTCTACAGGAGTGGCGTCATCTCTTGGAGGGGGCCGTTCATCCTTTCATTATTTTTGCTGACCACAAGAACTTGGCCTACATCCAGTCCGCTCAGAGACTTAACTCCAGGCAAGCCAGATGGTCTTTGTTCTTTTCTCGTTTTGATTTTAAGCTTCATTTTCGGCCCGGAACTAAGAATATTAAAGCAGATGCACTTTCCCGGTCCCTGCAATTCCCTGAGATAGAAGAGGGTCCTTCACATATCATTGATCCCGCCAGACTCATGGTAGCTCCTTCAAATCTCCTCTCGGTTCCACCAGGCAAGACCTTCGTTCCATGTGACAAGAGAACTGAAGTTTTACGATGGGGACACTCTTCCAAGATTGCCGGACATGTCGGTACCAAGAAGACCCTTGCTCTTCTTTCCCGGTATTACTGGTGGCCATCTCTTCGACAAGACACGGCGGATTTTGTAGCCTCTTGTATGACTTGTGCTAAAAACAAAGTACCAAGAGAGTTGCCTTCCAGTCTCTTGCACCCTTTACCTGTACCCGAAGCCCCGTGGCAACAAATAGCCATGGATTTCATTACGGATCTGCCTCGTTCCTCTGGGTGCACAACCATCTTTGTGGTGGTAGACCGGTTTTCTAAGATGGCCCATTTCGTCCCCTTGCCCGGACTACCCTCAGCTCCAGAATTGGCAAGAGTCTTCATTCATCAGATCTTCAGACTACATGGCCTTCCTCAACGAATCGTGTCCGACCGAGGAGTCCAGTTTACTTCCAGATTCTGGAGGGCTCTCTGTAAACTCCTGGGCATCTCTCTGGATTTTTCCTCCGCTTACCATCCTCAGACTAATGGGCAAGTAGAACGGATAAATCAAGTTTTGACTTCCTACCTACGTAACTTTACCAACGCCCATCATGATGATTGGGTCACTCTTCTTCCTTGGGCTGAGTTTGCCCATAACAATCATGTCAGTGAAGCTACTTCCAAATCTCCGTTCTTTGTAGTCTCTGGTCAGAATCCAGGAGTACCTCTTCCGATGCCTTCCCTTTCTGGTGTCCCTGCTGCAGATACCCTTTCTTCTGAATTTTCTCAAATTTGGAAAGAGACCAAGGAGGCCCTCGTACGGGCTGCAGTTCTAATGAAGAGACATGCTGACAAGAGAAGGAGAGATCTTCCTCCATATCTTCCCGGTGACAAGGTCTGGCTATCGACCAAGCATATCCGCTTGAAAATTCCATCTTACAAGTTGGATCCTCGATACATCGGTCCCTTCGAGGTCTTGGGTCAAATTAACAACGTGGCGTATAGATTGAGGTTGCCGGCTTCGCTCCGAGTCCCTAACGTCTTCCATGTCTCGCTTTTGAAACCTCTCATCCTTAACCGTTTTTGCCCAGCTCCGCTTGATTCTCCGCAACCTTTTGGTGTCGATCATAATTTTGAAGTAAGAGATATTCTGGCTATGAAAAGGGTTAGAGGTAGAGTCTTCTATCTTATTGATTGGAAGGGATTTGGTCCTGAGGAGAGGTCTTGGGAACCTAGGGAGAACATTAACGCTCCACGGATTCTGAAAATATTCTTGACTAACCTTGGTAGAGGGGGTCTTAGAAGGGGGGGTACTGTCATACCTGCCGCCCCTGACGCTGCGGCCGCTTCCTCCATTACCGCCCCCCGCTGCGCTCCTGCTGTCCGTCCTGGGCATCGCGCCCCTACCTCGGCCTCTCTCGCGGCTCCTGGGGGTCTTCAGCGTGGCACCCGTGCTTCCTCCTTCCTCCAGCCGGCGACAGCTCTGCACATGCGCCTTAGGTCGCGGGCGCGCGCTCTTCCTCCTTCTTAACCCCTTCCGCGTCCTCCCTGTTCCGCCTCTACCAATCAGGTGATTTCTTAGCCTTTATCAGGCACCCTCTCCATAATGGAGGCGCCTGATTACTGTTGTGCTTTGTTGCTCAATGTTAGGCCTTTTCTCCACAGTCTGCTCACGTCTACTTTCAGTCGTGTGTCTACCTTCCGTTTTGCTTCCCTGTGTCTTTCTTGTTCCAGTCCAGTCTACCTCGTACCGTTCCCAGCCCTCCTACCTCCTACCATTCAGTCTTGTTTACTTCCCTCTCCTCTGTCTGTTATTTCTCCCGAGCCGTCCCTCTTGTACCAGCTGTTGCAGTGTAGCCCCCCTTGGGCCTGCTCCCCACTATCCCTGTATAGGGGTAGCCTCTCCCCGGGGTTGCTCGTCCTTGGGTCGTCTGCACCGTGACCCTGAGGGTCCACTCTCTCCTTGTACGTCTCCATACGTCACAGGCTGCTTGGTAGCATTATGTAATCACACAGCCTGTCATATAGCAGAAACACTGAGCACTGTGTGCTTAGTGTCTTCCTGTAAGCTCCTATTACCTATCTGACGGCACGGCGAGCGTGAGAAAGTTCTCCTTCTCACGGTGCCATCAGACAGGTCCTGGGAGTTCACAGCCAATTAACTCACTTCACCTTTCTGACGTCAGTGCAAGTGCGGTGGTACATTTTTGTGTATATTGCACAGTGAGGGCAAGTATTTATGTACAGGATAGGGCTTATTTAGGACAAAGAATGTGTGATTATTTTTATTCAGGCATCAATATAATGACACTATTATTTTTATGGGCATTCTGTTGGGATGTGCTGCAGAAGGCCAGAGAAGAGGGAAATCTGGAAACATCAGTTGTAGCTGTTAAAAATCATCACAGTGTCAGGACCAGAAAAAAGGTATGAGAAAAACTTAATTCAAAGATGTCACCTATAATCACAGCCTTTAACCCCTTCACGACATTTGCAGTATATATACATATACATCATGAAAGGGAAGGACATCCTGACCAATGCAATATATGTCCTGTCAATCACGCAGTCACAGGGACTAAATGCATTGTGAACTATGACCGCATGTACACCTCCCCGCAGACGAAGCTACAAGCGAAACGCGCGTCCGGGCTACCGCCAACAACCGCAGGTAATTTCATTCAATGTTTTCCCTCTGATGCTGCTCCAACTAATTTAGGCTGACAATTAGTGTTGAGCGATACCGTCCGATACTTGAAAGTATCGGTATCGGAAAGTATCGGCCGATACCGGCAAAGTATCGGATCTAATCCGATACCGATACCCGATACCAATACAAGTCAATGGGACTCAAGTATTGGACGGTATCCCTGATGGTTCCCAGGGTCTGAAGGAGAGGAAACTCTCCTTCAGGCCCTGGGATCCATATTAATGTGTAAAGTAAAGAATTAAAATAAAAAATATTGCTATACTCCCCTCTCCGACGCAGCCTGCACCTTACCGAGGGAACCGGGAGCCTTCTTTGCTTAAAATGCGCGCTTTTACTTCCTTCCGTGACGTCACGGCTTGTGATTGGTCGCGTGCCGCCCATGTGGCCGCGACGCGACCAATCACAGCAAGCCGTGACGTAATTTTCAGGTCCTCAATGCCTAATTCTAGGCATTCAGGAATTTAAAATTACGTTCCGGCTTGTGATTGGTCGCGTCGCGGTCACATGGGCGACGCGACCAATCACAAGCCGTGACGTCACGGGAGGCAGGAGACGCGCGCATTTTTAAAATTACGTCACGGCTTGTGATTGGTTGCGTGCCGCCCATGTGACCGCGACGCGACCAATCACAGCAAGCCGTGACGTAATTTCAGGTCCTGATGCCTATTTCTGCATTGAGGACCTGAAATTACGTCACGGCTTGCTGTGATTGGTTGCGTCGCGGTCACATGGGCGGCACGCAACCAATCACAAGCCGTGACGTAATTTTAAAAATGCGCGCGTCTCCTGCCTCCCGTGACGTCACGGCTTGTGATTGGTCGCGTCGCCCATGTGACCGCGACGCAACCAATCACAAGCCGGAACGTAATTTTAAATTCCTGAATGCCTAGAATTAGGCATTGAGGACCTGAAAATTACGTCACGGCTTGCTGTGATTGGTCGCGTCGCGGCCACATGGGCGGCACGCGACCAATCACAAGCCGTGACGTCACGGAAGGAAGTAAAAGCGCGCATTTTAAGCAAAGAACGCTGCCGGTTCCCTCGGTGAGGTCCAGGCTGCGTCGGAGAGGTGAGTATAGCAATATTTTTTATTTTAATTCTTAATTTTACACATTAATGTTGTTTCGATACCGATACCCGATACCACAAAAGTATCGGATCTCGGTATCGGAATTCCGATACCCGCAAGTATCGGCCGATACCCGATACTTGCGGTATCGGAATGCTCAACACTACTGACAATCATTCAGGTCCCCTACTTTATTAAAACTACTGAGTTTATACTTTTAACATAGGGGAGTAGTTTTGCATTTACTTCAGATTATCTATATAAGCCTCCTCCTTTGCATATAGCGTGTCACTCACTAAAGATATTTTCTCTGGGGGATTTTTGCACATCTTATGGTGAACATTTTCTATACCCGTTATTGAACGTAACTTTCTTGCCTATGTGGTTTTTGGTGTTTTTTTGTATAATTTTCCCCCTTTCTTTGTATTTTTTTATTGAATATGTTTATCTGTATTTGCTTTTAGAATATTCCAATAAAACTTTGAAATTTTTAATGGCTATTTGCTTCCATATTTTTTTATGTATTTATGGCTTTTTTGAAGCATGCCATACCTCTAGGCAGTCATTTATATTTTTGATGTATGACCGCATGTAGATGCCTGTTGTTTCTGACAGCAGGGCATAGGGACTTGTAGCCACGGAGGGGTTTCACAAAACAACCCCCTCCCCCACCAACACTATGTTTGCTGTGATTGACTGTTGACTTCTGAACAGCCAATCAAAGCGACTTTGGTGTTAAAGGCAATGAGATTACCTGAAACACTGAGGTCTAGCTGTGATTAGTGCTGTAACAGCACTGGTCATAGACTGGAGCCTAGCAACACCAGCATCACCAGCCCCAGCACTGATTGGTGCTATCGGGCGATGATGCTGATTGCACCAATTCGAGTGCAGAGATGCAGTCTGAACTCTCAGTGGTTCAATGCTGTTCTCTTAGTGGAGCTGCGGAGACATGTGGTGCCACAGAAACATTTTGCCATTACTGATGCTGCTCTACCTGTTCCTATAGCAAGGCGCTCCTGATCCTTTCCGGACTACTGTTGATCATTCCGATACTGCAAATATCGGGTATCGGCCGATATTTGCTGTATCGGAATTCCGATATCGAGTTCCGATATTTTTGCGATATCGGAAATCGGAATTGGAAGTGTGCGGTGCGTATGGTTCCCAGGGTCTGGAGGAGAGGAAACTCTCCTTCAGGCCCTGGGATCCATATTCATGTAAAAAATAAATAATAAAAATAAAAAATATTGATATACTCACCCCTCCGGCGGACCCTGGACCTTAGCGGTGCCTCTGTTCCTAACAATGCAGGGAGTGAAGGACCTTCGATGACGTCGCAGCTTGTGATTGGTCGCGTGAGTGGTAACATGAGCGGTCACGCGACCAATCACAAGCCGCAACGTCATCGAAGGTCCTTCACTCTGCATTCTTGCGGAACGGAGGCAGACGCTTGGACCGGTGAGAGCCGGGGCCGTCTGAGGGGTGAATATATCCATATTTTTTATTTTTATTCTTTATTTTATACATGAATATGGTCAGCCTCTACTACGGTATTTTTTAGTGAATAAAGTCAGGATTAGGCTGGAGTCACACACAACGTATAAAAATACAGTCTGTTTTTTACAGACCAAATACGCAGAAATGTTCCCTGAACAGTGATCCGTATGTCATCTGTAGGCAAGTTGTAGCTGCGTATTTTGCGCATGTAAACCTCCTTATGGCATCCGTATGGCGAGATTTTCTCGCGGGCTTGCAAAATGGACATAGAATAGATCCATAGGCTCAAATATTCGTGAAAACATATATACAGTCTATGTGTGTGTGTATATATATATATATATATATATATATATATATATATATATATATATATATATATATATATATATATATATATATATATGTCAGTGAGACACATATATGTATCAATATACCTAATTTGGACGTGTCCGTGTGTCTGTGCACAATGAGTCATCCACAGTTGGCATAAACATGGACACCTAAGGAGAGGAGCTCCCCCTGGTGGCGAGTTAAGGCATAAGCCTTTTTTGAGTGTTAGCCTGTGGCAACACTGTGAGGCAAGATTGCAAAGATGGATCAAATTGAGCGCGCTGTTGCACATAGAGAAGCGAATCGCATGCGTAACCTGCGTCTTAATTAAGCAGAAGATGAACAAAATTGTCGAAGAACTGCTGATGCAGCCCGACAGAGGGCGACCAGAACGAGAGAAACAAATTAAGTAACTGAATCACGTAGAGCATCTAATGCTGCACAACAACGAGCAACACGCAATGCATAAAGTGATACCCATATTTCACAGAAAAGAGAACAAGACAGAATACGTGTCCAAAATGCAAGAGCCAATCGACGACGGCAAGTTACATTTGCCGCTAGAGGACTTCTCAATCAAATTGATGGGACACTTATTGAAAAGCACTATGCTGGCGAACTGACATTTCGATGTAAATTCTGCCAATCTAAAAATTTCAAAGACGAAATGGCACAGGACAAAACATTCCCTTCCTGCTGCAAGAGAGGGCGCATCCAATTACGTCCCATTCGTATGGATAATCAATTAGTCAAGTTGATAAAAGGAGAACATCAGCACTCCAATAACTTTATGGCTAAAATATAAGGCAATACAATAGCTCACTTGCTTTGGCATCAATGGGAGAAGAAGTAGCGCCACCTCCTGGGCATGGTCCATACTTTTTTCGAATTCATGGACAAATTTACCACAGAACTGCCCCATTGCATCCCGCTGTGGGTAGTACTCCCAAGTTTGCCCAGATTTATATCTTGGACAGTGAAGAAGCATTAAGTACAAGAAGTCAAGCAAATAAAAAGTGCCTCCCATCACTGCTATCATCTCTTGGAGAGAAAATGAACGCAATTAACCCACTTCACAATGATGAGGGAATTCGAAATAGAGGAAGAGAGGATTGCTGAATTAGAAAATTGCGATCCACTCAAAATAACAATGTCAATTATAAATGACTACAACGATGACCAGAGGCGCAACAATGCAACAATGCACCAAGGTGCAATGAAGTATCTATAATTTATCAAAATGCAATGCGTGAACCCCCATTTAATAGGGACATCAGAGTTCACCTCAAAAGTGAAAACCAAACTGTTCAAATCAGCTTTCTTCACAGAAAGTGTGATGCAATGACATATCCACTTCTAATCCCATATGGGGACAGTAGATGACATTAAATTTGACAACTCCAGTTGCCCTAAGTGTGCAACATCAAGGATTTTGTGACATTCATGTACCATCCATACCAGTGGATCAAGATCGACAAGAAAAAATCACCCTGTTGCAGTACTATGCATACAGGCTTGCCATTCGTGATGAGTTCAATCCCCTTTTAAATGCTGGGAAGTTGACGCAACAATTTATCGTTGAACTCCCTTCTTGAAGAAGCACTCACGCGAAACGCGCGTCAAGGGGTCAGCAGGAGGACCTTTATTACCGGTTATCATGGGTGAGTGATGGCTTTCCATTGGGATCGTTAAGGGGGGCTCTGGGATCTCTTTGTTCTTGGCAGCGTCTGTAGGAGTCCTTTGTTTAGAACCCGGATGTTGGAACATTTACTATTACTCTTTTCCCTCCCCCCCTCTCTCTGGTCTAGGTTTTGCCATACTCACTTATTCAAATGACACTTTATTGGTCCTGATCACCTGCTGTATTAGCAGGTTCCTTGGATATTTCCCTCTTTGTACATTTGCCCTATGACTGGGCCTGTGTTATTGATTTTAGATGTATCAATAAAGAATTGTATTTTACCTTTTCAATTGATTGGTGTTTTTTATACTCCATGTTCTCTAGTTGTCCATATATCTTGGGAGTTTAACACCCACGGTCTTTCTTGGCCGCATACATGCATTTACGTAGGGAGCAGGGATTTAGTCCCTCTCGGCCGGGATATTTTGTTATATTTGTTTTGATTTCTGTTCTAAATTTATCGTTGAAGTACAGTTACTTCAAAATTGAATCCGAAAGGATCGAATATATAAAACAAAATCAAAAGGCATTATGCGTCGACAGTTATGCCGGCGTTATGGATCACATCCATAATGCTGCATTACACCATTTATATCCATAATGCTGCATTATACTAGAAGAATGGAAAAAACGACGGGCTCAATTTGGGGAAACAATTGCCCGAATGTATACAGTCTCTTTAACACATGGTGAGCTGTATTACCTAAGACTCCTTTTACTTCACGTAAGAGGAGCAAAGTCTGATGCTGACTTAAGGACTGTCAATGGAGTCGTACATGACACGTATAAAAATTGCTGTGTTAATCTTCGTCTTTTGGAAGATGATTCCCAATGGGAAGACGGTATAACAGATGCAATCGCTTTCAAAATTTCCTACCAACTTTGCAAATTATTTGCTATAATTTGTGTGTATAGGGAACCAGCTAAATCATTGGCATTATGGCAAAAATATAAAACCGAATTTATGGAGGATTACACCAGGTGGTATACTCCAGAAATTGCTGAGCAACTGGCTCTTCGTGATATTAATGAAGTGCTCTTAAGCAATAAAAAGTCCTGTGCTGATTACGGATTGCCAACTCCAGTAAATGTTCCAAATGAAATACTGGACCAACTGAATTATGCTGTAATAAAGCAGGAGGCTGAGCAATTGAAAGCAATGCTTAATGAAGCTGAGAAATCAGCTTTTGATGCAATTATGCAAGCAGTCAATGCTGCATCACAGCCAGTCAACACTAGCTCACACTGTTTTTTCTGGATGGCCCAGGAGGCAGTGGGAAGACATTTTTGTACAACTGCTTGCACAAGACACTACAAGCAGAAAAGAAGTCTATTTGCTCAGGAGCCTCTATTGGATTGGCAGCTACATTACTACAAAACGGTAGCACCTACCATTCCAAGTTTGGCCTTGGAATTACAACAAATGAGACCACAGTGTCAAAAATTAAGCCAACCTCACTTCAAGCAAAGGAGCTTAGGGAGTCATTTGTCGTTATTTAGGACGAAGTAACAATGACTCCCTGTTTTAATATGAATGCTGTGGATAATTTGTTCCAAGACATATGTGGAAAAAAAAGACCATTTGGTGGAAAAGTTTTCATAAACAGTGGAGACTTTCATCAAACCCTACCAATAGTGGAAGGTGGAAAAAGAGCCCAAATTGTACAGTCCACCTTTAAATACTCAACATCCTGGAATCAGTTTTCATGGTTCCAGTTACAGCACAATATGAGAACATCTCAGGATGAAGTTGAGTACAACTCATGGTTACTGAAACTTGGCAATAGAGAGTTGTCAAATGTATATGGTCTACGAGAAGACACAATTGAAATCCCGAATTCTTTTATTGAAGAGGGTGATTTAATTACAGTTATTTTTGGCGAATCAATTGAGATTACCGATGCAATGGTAGAAGCAATTACCAATAAAGCAATTCTTACGCCATTGAATGATGACGTTCACGCCTTGAATGACAAAATTCTTAGTCAAGTTCAAGGTGACCACTCGATATATCGCTCCGTCAACACAATTGATGAAGAGGAGGGTGTGATTCTCACAGATTACCCTGTAGAGTTTCTTAACTCTTTGAATCCCACTGGGATGCCTCCTCATGAACAAAATCTGAAAGCAGGAGCTGTAATTATTCTCCTGCGTAATCTTAACAGAAAGCGAGGCCTTTGTAATGGCACAAGGTTTTATGTGAAAAGCTTAAAAGCAAATGTTATTCATGTCGTTGCTTTAAATGGAAAAGCAAAGGGTCAGGCAGTTCTTATTCCAAGAATTGACCTGATTTCCAAAGATAAAAACTTGCCAGTCTAGGTGCAACGGCGTCAGTTTCTTGTCATATTGGCTTTTGCAGTGACCATCAATAAATCTCAGGGACAGTCCTTGGAGATTTTAGGAATTTATTTGCCTCTCCCAGTGTTTTCACATGGGCAGTTATATGTGGCTTTCTTCAGGGGAAGCAAAAGCCAACAAATAAGGGTCAAAATATTTGAGATACAGAAGCAGGGTAAACTTATTCCTAACATTGACAAATGGTTTACTGTCAACTGTGTGTACAAAATCAACCCATTCATTTCCTTTAGGAATAGGGCTGTGGGATAGCTCTACCCAATCACTTACTTCATGGATAGTGCTATCGGATAGCTTTACCCGAACAGTATGAACTATAGATCTTTTTCATACACAAGGTAGGAGTGGCAGGAGAGGTACACCAGGTATTTATGTTTGCTATTAGCCTGCACATACGCCAGTCTGGTGCGTGGCTACTCCCCATTGCGTGGTTTGTAATTACTGCATGTGCCCAAAGGGCGCACAATCACTCGTTTATATTCAATACAGAGCTAGATAGCAGAAAAGCCGGTAATTCAATTGCCGGCTTTTGCTATCTCCTTATCAAACCCGACAGGATATGAGACATGGTTTACATACAGTGAACCATTTCATATCCCTTATTTTTTTACATATTCCTCACTAGTAATGTTTGAAGTGTCTGTGTGCAAAATTTGGGAGCTCTAGGTGTTAAAATAAAGGGTTAAATCACGTAAAAAACTGGCATGGGCTCCCGCGCAATTTTCTCCACCAGAGTGGGAAAGCCAGTGAGTGAGGGCAGATATTAATAGCCCAGAGAGGGACCATGGTTATTGGCCCCCCTGGCTAAAAACATCTGCCCCCAGCCACCCCAGAAAAGGCACATCTGTAAGATGCGCCTATTCTGGCACTTAGCCTCTCTCTTCTCACTCCTGGGTAGTGGTCGGATATGGGGTAATAAAGGGTTAATGTCACCTTGCTAATGTAAGCTGACATTAAGCCTGGTTAATAATGGAGAGATGTCAATAAGACACCTATCCATTATTAATCCAATAGTAAAAAAGGGTTAAAAAAACACACACACATTATGAATAAAGAATTTTAATGAAATAAATACACATGGGGTTTTAACATCTTTATTGCACGCTCAATCCAACTGATGACCCTTGTCATCTGAAAAAAAGGGAAAATAAAAAAGCAACATTATCCTATACCTGTTCGCCGTACAGTCATGTCTCATGATGTAAATCCATCTGAAGGGGCTAAATAATTTTACAACCAGGAGCCTGCTAATGCAGCTGCCCCTGGCTGTAAAAACTGGAAAATTTATGGAATGCAGTGGAACGTAGCTATGCAGTCTATGCGCCACCTGGTAGCATAAACTCATATGAACTCTAGCATGGGAATTTTTCTGAATATTCATTCCCCAGTTTTTACAGCCAGGGGCAGCTGCACTGTACACAGTATTCTAAGTGTGGTCGAACTTGTGACTTGTATAGAGGTAAAATTATGTTCTCTTGAGCATCTATGCCTCTTTTAATGCATCCCATTATAAGTTGTGGTACAAGAAGCTGGCCATGCACATTCTTCAGATGGCATTGTATAATGCTTTTGTGCTATCACAATGGCAGGACAGACCGGACCTTCCTTCAGTTCCAGGAGGTAGTGATCAATAGGGTTGAGCTAAACGGATCGGCAATTTTCAGAAGTCGCCGACTTTTGGCAAAGTCGGGTTTCATGAAACCCGACCCGACCCCTGTGTGGGGTCGGCCATGAAGTCGGCGATCTTCTGAATCTGGAATCGGAATTCCGATACCGATTCCCGATATGTTTAAGATATCGGGAATTGGTATCGGAATTCAGATTTCAGTGTAAAATAAAGAATTAAAATAAAAAATATTGCTAAACTTACCATCTGATGCGCCCTGGTACTAAGCGGGAACCTTCCTTCCTTAGAATCAGCCTTCCAGGACCTTGCGGTGACGTCGCGGTGACGTCGCGGCTTGTGATTGGTCGCGCGGCCGCCCATGTGACCGCTCGCGCGACCAATCACAAGCCGCGACGTCACCGTGACGTCACCGAGGGTCCTGGAAGGGCTGATTCTTAGGAAGGAAGGCTGTCGGAAGGAAGCAGGGCGCGTCCGAGGGTGAGTATATACCTAATAGGAATATACTCACCCTCGGCTTCTTTCCGGCGGTGGTGCCACTCTGCATCCCAGAGCTTCCAGCTAACAAGACAAAATCAAAATAGCAAGCTGGACAAAAACACAGTGGTAACAAATAAGCTAGCAGGGACTTAGCTTTTGCTGAAGTAGACAGGTCATCTGAAAGATCCAAGAGAACTGAACCAGTACTAGGACATTGACAGCTGGCATCAAGTAACGATCTGAGTGGAGTTAAATAGAGCAGCCAGCCAAGGCCTAAACGAGGTCAGCTGGAGAAGGAACCTCAGAACCAGCAGCTCCACTCACAGCCACCAGAGGGAGTCCATGGACAGAACTCGCCGAAGTACCATTCATAACCACAGGAGGGAGTTCGAGAACAGAATTCACAACACCTGCCATGTGCCCAGAAAGTCGTTTTCCTCCAAATTTGGGGTATCGGCGTAGTCAGGAGAAATTGCACAACCATTTTTGGTGTCCATTTTCTACTTGTACCCTTTAAGAATAAAAGAAGTGCTAAAAGAACACTTTTGTGGAAAAAATGTGATTTTCACTGCTCAACATTATAAATTTCTGTCTTGAACCTCCCTGAGGCTTCAAGGTGCTCAAACCATATCCAGATAAATTCCTTGAGGGGTTTAGTTTCCAAAATGAGGTTACTTGTGAGGGGTTTCTGCTGTTTTGGCACATCAGGGGCTCTCCAAACGTGACATGGTATCTGCTCTCGATTCCAGACAATTTTGTGCTCAAAAAGTCAAACGGTGCTAATTGCCTTCTGAGCCCTGCCATGCGTCAAAACAGTAGTTTTCCCCCACATATGGGGTGTTGGTGTACTCAGGAGAAATTGCAACAACAATTTTTGAGGTCCATTTTCTCCTGCTACCCTTGTGAAAATGACAAAACTGGGGCTAAATAATTTGTTGTGGAAAAAAGTAAAATGTTTATTTTTTGTTATTCAACTTTTAACCCCTCTAACTCCCTACCCACCAAAATTATGTTTCAAACATGGTGCTGATACAAAGTTGACTTGTGGAAAATGTTGTTTAGTAACAATTTTGTGTTACATAACTCTCTGGTTTGAGGGTATAAAAATAAAAAAGTTGAAATTTGTAAAATTTTTGCAAAATTTCCAATATTTTCCCAAATGTCATTTCAAACCAATTTTACCACTGTTATGAAGTACATTATGTCATGTGAAAACAGTCTCAGAATCACTACAGTCCATGGAAGCTTTCCAGAGTTATTACCTCATAATATGACACTGGTCAGAATTGTAAAATTTGGCCTGGTCATGAAGTTGAAAACAAATTTAAAAGACTTACCATCACATCCAAACATAGACTAAGTGTGAACAAATGCTGAACCTAGAGTCAACAACTCATATACATACAAACAAAAAAGGCAGCACTCTATAGCACCATAGCATGCAAATATGAAATATGAAAATTGAATTGCATTACTGCACTAGAAATATGAAAAATTGAGAAAGCTTATGCAATTCAATTTTCATATTTCATATTTGCATGCTATGGGGCCACAGAGTGCTGCAATTTTTGTTTGTATGTATATGAGTTGGTGACTCTAGGTTCAGTACCTGTTCACACTTAGTCTATGTTTGGATGTGACTGTCAGTTTTTTAAAATTTGTATTCATTAGCCTTCTGACTAAGCACCCCACCTTTTAGCCACAAGTGTTTTAATTACAGCAGGACCACTACCCCTCCACAGAGAGAGAGATTTTAGTCTAAGAGAGCACTCACATTAGGTTCCCATTCAGATGAAGACTTGATTCTAAGAGAGGAATGGCAGTGTTAGGTCCTAGTAAAAGAGAAACGCCTTACCAGGTACACATGAATTGGCCAATTTATGCCCTAAGCTTTCTCAATTTTTCATATTTTTAGTGCAGTAATGCAATTCAATTTTCATATTTCATATTTTCATGCTATGGCGCCACAAAGTGCTGCCTATTTTTGTTTGTATGAAGTTGAAAACAGGCTTCGGAGGTGAAGGGATTAAACAAACTGGGATTGTTTAATAGGTATATATATAAAAATGATCCGCGCTGGGTTCTCCAGTTTTGTAGCCACTAGATACCTCCAAAAAACAATAAGTATTTGCACCTTTTATATGACTTTAAAAACTATTAAAAAATATATTTGTGTTGTGTTTTAAAATAACTCCACCGTGGAGCACGACATTACCATAAGAAAATTCTGAGCAAGATAATAAATTGAATTTTTACCTGGTGCGGTACAGTCGATAATGTCCACAGTTCCCTTTAATCGGTCTTTGTAAAAGTCCAAATGTGGAAAAATGCGGCTTCGGTGGAGTTTTTTTTCTTTTTTCTCTTTTGCTTTCACTTGAGCGGGCTCCAGGCAGTGCCCTGGCCGGCGGCAAAACAGCCCTATGCTCGCTCACTGCTAGTAGCGACTATGCGCTGTTGTGCAGCTCTCGGTTCTCTGCCTCTGCAGGACCTTGCGTGACGTCACGGTCATGTGATTGCTCACGTGACTTGCTACAGATAGCACAGTGGACCAATTTCCTACTAGTTTCGGAATAGGACGTATTCCTTCATCAGGGATGGTCCGTTCTAGATGTCCTCCACCTATATAGCCCGCATTGGTCATGTGTCCACATCATATATTAAAGGCAAAAAGCTCAATCTCACTATTCAAGCCCTTCGGTACTAGAGTGTCCAGTTGAAATATCATTTTTGTTTCCTCCCTGGACATCTGCTGAATATAATTTCCTCTCCGCCAGCTTTTATTAACGACTTTAAGGCCTGTGATTAGAATATCCACACTTGCGCCATTATGATGAGTGAAAAAATGTTTCGACAGCGGGTGGCCTTGAAATTTTTTATTAATGTTTCTCAAATGTTCATTGATCCTTATTTTCAAAGGTCGTTTAGTTCGACCTATATATAATTTGTTGCAGGGGCATTTAATAGAGTAAATAACCCCTGTCGTATTGCAAGATATAAAATCTTTTATTCGCCACTCCGTGCTTCCATTAGTAAGTGAGAGTTGTTTTTTTGTTTTTAATAATTTACACGCTTTACACTTCATGCAGGGATAGAACCCATGACCTCTGGACATGTGAGGATATTTGTTTGCACCATGGACGTGTGGAACCGTAGGAGCTATTGTATTTCCCAGATTGCCAGCCTTTCTGTAGATAAACAGAGGGTGCTCAGGAAGTTTGTCCCCCAAAATTTTATCTTCTTTAAGAATGTCCCAATGTCTTTTTACTATCTTCCTAAGAAGATGCGTATTTGCATTATACTGTGTAATAATGGGGACTGTTTCTAGAGGTGACTGTTTTTCACTTCTTCCTTTTATTTGAAGTAGTTTTGATCTGGGTATCTCCTCCACTGTGTTTTTTGCCAAAGATAAGGAGCAAGGAGAGTAGCCTTTTTTCATGAATTTATTGGTGAGAAATTCTGCTTCTTGATTAAAATCATGAGTTTGAGAACAATTCCTATGTGCCCTAATTAGCTGGCTCTTGGGTATATTCAAAAGCCAGCTAGGAAGATGACAGCTGTCTAGCGAAATGTAATTATTAGTGTCCGTGGGCTTGTGAAAAGTCTTGGTATGAATTTTCCCATTGCTAATAAAAATATTAAGATCTAAAAAATTTATGGATTCAGTACTGGTGGTACCAGAAAATTTTAAAAAATATGAATTTTTATTTAAATTAGCAATAAAATCTAGTAATAAATTTGGACCACCAGACCAGATAAAAACAATATCGTCGATAAATCTTTGCCAGAGTACCAGATTCGCACCAAGATGCCCCCTATCATAGATGGCATGATGTTCCCATCTACCTACGTAAAGATTAGCATAACTTGGCGCGAACCTGGTACCCATAGCAGTACCCCACTGCTGGGAGTAGTAGTTCGCTTCATATTTAAAATAATTGTGAGTCAATATAAAGTGCATACATTCTAAAATAAAAGAGACCTGTTTTTTGGGGAGAATTCCCTGTTGTTCCATAAAGAATTTTGCCGCCTCACACCCTTTCTCATGTTGAATGACGGTATACAAAGAAGTAATGTCCAATGTACCCATGATGTAATGCTCTTTCCATTCTATCTCATCCAGAATTTTCAAAATATGTGTACTATCTTTCAGGTAAGATGGAAGTCCCGGGACCAATTTTTGTAGATGACAGTCTACATATTTTGACATATGGTCTGGTGGTCCAAATTTATTACTTATTTATTATTTATTATCACGGACACTAATAATTACATTTCGCTAGACAGCTGTCATCTTCCTAGCTGGCTTTTGAATATACCCAAGAGCCAGCTAATTAGGGCACATAGGAATTGTTCTCAAACTCATGATTTTAATCAAGAAGCAGAATTTCTCACCAATAAATTCATGAAAAAAGGCTACTCTCCTTGCTCCTTATCTTTGGCAAAAAACACAGTGGAGGAGATACCCAGATCAAAACTACTTCAAATAAAAGGAAGAAGTGAAAAACAGTCACCTCTAGAAACAGTCCCCATTATTACACAGTATAATGCAAATACGCATCTTCTTAGGAAGATAGTAAAAAGACATTGGGACATTCTTAAAGAAGATAAAATTTTGGGGGACAAACTTCCTGAGCACCCTCTGTTTATCTACAGAAAGGCTGGCAATCTGGGAAATACAATAGCTCCTACGGTTCCACACGTCCATGGTGCAAACAAATATCCTCACATGTCCAGAGGTCATGGGTTCTATCCCTGCATGAAGTGTAAAGCGTGTAAATTATTAAAAACAAAAAAACAACTCTCACTTACTAATGGAAGCACGGAGTGGCGAATAAAAGATTTTATATCTTGCAATACGACAGGGGTTATTTACTCTATTAAATGCCCCTGCAACAAATTATATATAGGTCGAACTAAACGACCTTTGAAAATAAGGATCAATGAACATTTGAGAAACATTAATAAAAAATTTCAAGGCCACCCGCTGTCGAAACATTTTTTCACTCATCATAATGGCGCAAGTGTGGATATTCTAATCACAGGCCTTAAAGTCGTTAATAAAAGCTGGCGGAGAGGAAATTATATTCAGCAGATGTCCAGGGAGGAAACAAAAATGATATTTCAACTGGACACTCTAGTACCGAAGGGCTTGAATAGTGAGATTGAGCTTTTTGCCTTTAATATATGATGTGGACACATGACCAATGCGGGCTATATAGGTGGAGGACATCTAGAACGGACCATCCCTGATGAAGGAATACGTCCTATTCCGAAACTAGTAGGAAATTGGTCCACTGTGCTATCTGTAGCAAGTCACGTGAGCAATCACATGACCGTGACGTCACGCAAGGTCCTGCAGAGGCAGAGAACCGAGAGCTGCACAACAGCGCATAGTCGCTACTAGCAGTGAGCGAGCATAGGGCTGTTTTGCCGCCGGCCAGGGCACTGCCTGGAGCCCGCTCAAGTGAAAGCAAAAGAGAAAAAAGAAAAAAAACTCCACCGAAGCCGCATTTTTCCACATTTGGACTTTTACAAAGACCGATTAAAGGGAACTGTGGACATTATCGACTGTACCGCACCAGGTAAAAATTCAATTTATTATCTTGCTCAGAATTTTCTTATGGTAATGTCGTGCTCCACGGTGGAGTTATTTTAAAACACAACACAAATATATTTTTTAATAGTTTTTAAAGTCATATAAAAGGTGCAAATACTTATTGTTTTTTGGAGGTATCTAGTGGCTACAAAACTGGAGAACCCAGCGCGGATCATTTTTATATATATACCTGTTTATAGCTACTAATACAGAAGGGTGGCACTGTATTTGTATCTGCTGCAGGATTCACAGTTTCTGAAGCGCTACTGGAGTCTTTAATTTTATCTCTTTTTGGGATTGTTTAATAGCCTGTTTAGTAAGCATGATAAGCATAACGCACCAGCCCATTTCCTTTAAGCTGAGGATGGGCAACACTCCAAAATTGATATAAACATACTGACTGTAAAGTTATTAAACTGTACTCGGTCACGAAGTGTTTGTTAATTTAAGAAAGAACTTTATTCACATAAACAATACACACAATTAAAATCAGTGCCTCAAAACCAAAACAAAATAGCATTATAGAGGCCAGCAAAGGAAACAGCAGGTATCCAGGCAAAAACAGTTACCTTTTCTGCTATACACATGTCCATAGATGCTCATAGCAATTTCTTTGGTAATTAGAGGCAATCCTTTTCTTTTTCACAGCAAATATTCAGAGTTTTAAAGTGACAGTGCAAAGTAGTCACTACCAGGCCATACCACAGAAAGGTGCAAGTGCATAATATTCCTAGATAATCGTTATTCTAATAAAAGAGATATCCATAATCAGAGAAAAATGCGTATTTCTCAACTGTATTGGGCAATTGCCCACCCCTAGATGCTCCAAACAGAACCACCAGGCATCATGATTCATGAACACATATGTCCTATAGCTGCCTTGTGATCGGTAAACCGCAGAATTTTACTAACCTAATAGGTACTGTTACCAAGGGTATAATCACCCGAGCACCAGAAAAACACGCCGCCCCAGGTTATAACCCATGGGGCTATTGCACCTCCCGTCAGCCTCATGAACACCACATGTGACATATAAATAAATAATGCATCAATACTATATATAATCTGCTCGGTACATATTACCTGAATTCCACTGCCGTTCTCCTGCCTCGCAGCACGCTAAACCTCAACTAGGTAGTCGTAAAGTCATTGTCCGTCGGAAGGAGATAATGCACATACTAATGTTTTTTGTGTACGTCGACGGATACTGCAGCGTCCATCATTGGCTATAATGGAAGCCTATGGGTGCAGGATCCGTTGCTGTCTGTCAGAAGATGGATTCCAGTGACGGATGCCCTTTTTTGCAACCGAGCATGCCCGGAACCCATTTTTCCTTTCTGGAAAATCTCTCTCTCCATAATTCTGTTTCTTTAAATTCCATCTGCAACTACTTCAACGGATCCATCAAAAAAACGGATCCAATGCATCAGTTTTTAACAATCGGCACAGGATCCGTCTTTTCAAGACTTTGACAGATTGTGACTGATTCTAAAAAGCAGATGTGTGAAAGAGGCCTTAGTTGTGCCAATGCCATTTTCAGCAGTGGCCAGCTAGGATTCTGCTGCAATTGATGAGGTCAGATATAGTGGCGAACTCAGCACTTTAACCCCTCACCTGCCACAGTCAGTAGTGACAGTGGAATGTCAGGAATCTGACAATGGGAAAAAACTCCCTTTGTTTGCGCATTGGAAAATTATAATCTTGAGGGTACCACTTAATATTAGAGGGGATCACTGACCACACACAAATATGCAGAAACATGAAACCAAGAAAAAGTAGTGTGTATTAAAGGTCATGATCAACCCTACAATAAAGAGACACAATATTGTACAATGTAACATAACAATTGATAATCTTTATTAATACAAAAAGACACCAACAAAGACAAAAAAGATAAAAACAATTAAAAAAGGCCAAAAAAAATTGGCCATGTGAAACACCACACAAGATCCATGTAAGGACCTATAGAAAATCTGCAATATGCAAGCAAAAAAAAGGGAGAATATAGACACCCAAGGGGTATGCATGATTTGATCACCAATAGATTCCACCAGTTTATGAACTGTACATATAATGATTGTCCAGCCATATAAAGTTCACATTACATAGATTTCAACAAAATTGATGTTATGAACAATGACCAGATAGAGTGTAGTGACATCCAGAGTCAGAGGATATATGGTCAGTAAGTAATCAATATATTCATCCTGCGCTTAATATGTTATAAGAAAAACATGGCACTAATCCAACAAAAAAAATCCATGAGTCCGCAATAGAATAGAGAAATGTAAAAAAAAATTCCATAAAGAAGGCATCATAGAAACAGATTCCTTAATAAAAGGATCATGATGATCAAATATCATATTCTCAATTAATAATAAAGAGCTCATAAGGGCAACACAAAGGAAAAGGCACTCTAATCCAAGTGACACATAAAGAAAGGTCTACAAACTGGTCTGTCGGATGGAAAATGTTATGAAAAAACGTAACAGAAATGAGACCCAATGCTAGCATGATGGCATAAGGAGGAGGACCCCAAGTGTATAGCCACCTGACGTGGGGTGGCTTCCTCAAGGGAAAGTGGAAGTGAACTATTTGTCCTACTGGATGTCTCTTATATACACATTTAATAGCATAAATTACTTACACATGGGCTAGTGTATCCGTGTGCGGCAATTGCGTCCGGAAGCAGTGAGTGCGCTTGCCCGGTAGGGGCTGTTGCCACCGATGCTGCAGTGGACGGAAGCTGCGCACATGCACATATCAATATGGTGAACACAATTTTCCAGGACTGTGAACACTCGTCTGAAAGCTATGACAACACTTGCGCAGTAGGCAATGAAATGTTTATGTCCACCAACGCTGCAATGAGCAGAAACTGCGCGCGTGCGCATATCAACATAACAAAGGCAGTATTCAAGAGCGATAAACACACATACGCAGTGGACTGAATCAGAAAAGAATATCATTGCCACCATCGCTGCATTGTGTAATGTTTTGCACGTGCATATAAAGACATAAAGCTAATGTACTTATAGCAAGGTTCAAATAATTTTAAACAACAGTGAACACACTTATGTAATGGATAAAAAATAATAACTTAACCCTGAACAGGAAAAGAAAAATTAAGCACTTGCGCACTATGAATATATGACTTACTTTGTTTTACTGGTGTCCCATATATTAAAGGCAAAGGGAGTGATAAATATAATTAAGGAAAAAACAAGTGCAAAATGAATGCACTGTATTTTCCTAAACTGAGACGACCTATAGCACACAATAGGAAGCCATAATTACAAAAAATAATAATAATATATGTATGAAATAATACAAAAATTATTTCTTTCCCTTTCTGTCCCCTTTCCTTCCTCCCTTTTCTCCTTTTCCCTTTCTCATTCCTTCCATCCACCATCTTTCCTATCCTCCTTCTTCCACCCTTTTGAACATAAAGAATTGATTAATCCATGATAAGGAAAATGTTGTTAAATGTTTCCCATCACTTATTATAAAGATTAACCATCACTTGCTAAAAGTGCGCAGAAAAGATGACCACATTAAGACAATGGGTAGGAAAAAAGTTTGTTGCCATCAATACTGCAGCAAACTAGATCACGCACATTCAAACACAATGGGAACGATATTCCGTAGATTATACAGATAAATTATTATTTGCAATACAAACAAATAACTTCCCCTCAAATAAACAAAAAGGCATCATATTGTATCAAATCACAGGTATGATATGGAAAGCAGTTCACATAAAACATGGTATGAACATGAAATTTGTCTGCCCATTGACACCGTGATGTACAATTGCAACATGACAACAGAGGCCTGACAATGGGCATATTCCATCAGATCCCACTGGAGGTGAGACCTTATTGGTTGTCAAAGTCTGATAAGGAAGATAATGCACTGTAGTACATAAGTACTACAGAGTATTATTACTTCGATCAAAGGTGCAATTTCCTTTATGGGGCAAGAAAGTATTGTAAAAAGAAAAATGAAAAACATATTTTTAATTACCGTATATACTCGAGTATAAGCCGACCCGAGTATAAGCCGACCCCCCTAATTTTGCCACAAAAAACTGGGAAAACTTATTGACTCGAGTATAAGCCTAGGGTGGAAAATACAGCAGCTACCGGTGAATTTCAAAAATAAAAATAGATGCTCCATACCGTTCATTATTGCCCCAAAGGAGGTTCCATATAAAGCTGTGCCATATATAATGCTCCATACCGTTGATTATTGCCCCATAGATGATCCATATATAGCTGTGCCATATAGAATGCTCTGCACCGTTCATTATGGCCCCATAGATGCTCCTTATAAAGCTGTGCCATATATAATGCTCTGCACCCCTCATTATGGCCCCATAGATGCCCCATATACAATGCTCTGCACTGTTCATTATTGCCCCATAGATGCTCCATATAAAGCAGTGCCATATATGCTCTGCACTGTTCATTGTTGCCCCATAGATGTGCCATATAAATCTGTGCCATATATAGTGCTCTGCACCGTTGCCCCATAGATGTGCCATATAAATCTGTGCCATATATAATGCTCTGCACCGTTGCCCCATAGATTTGCCATATAAATCTGTGCCATATATAGTGCTCTGCACCGTTGCCCCATAGATGTGCCATATAAATCTGTGCCATATATAGTGCTCTGCACCGTTGCCCCATAAGATACTCCACATAAATCTGTGCCATATATAACGCTGCTGCTGCAATAAAAAAAACAAAACACATACTCACCTCTCTTGGTTGCAGCTCCTCAGCGTCCCGTCCCGGCGTCTCTCTGCACTGACTGATCAGGCAGAGGGCAGCGCGCACACTATATGCGTCATCGCGCCCTCTGACGTGAACAGTCAGAGCCAGAGGACGGGAAGACTGAGCGGCGCCCGGCGTGTGGAACATGGACAGGTGAATATAAAATACTCACCTAGTCCCGGCGCTCCTGACGCTCCCCCTGCCTGTCACACTGTCTTCGAGTGCCGCAGCTCTTCCTCTGTCAGCGGTCACCGGCACCGCTGATTAGAGAAATGAATTTGCGGCTCCACCCCTATGGGAGTGGCGTCCATAATCATTTCTCTAATGAGCGGTCCCACGTGACCGCTGAACAGGGGAAGAGCTGCGGCACCGAAGACAGTGTGACAGGCAGGGGGAGCATCAGGATCGCCGGGACTAGGTGAGTATGCCTCAGCGCTCTCTCCCCCTCACCCGCCGACCCCACCGCCGACCGTGACTCGAGTATAAGCCGAGAGGGGCACTTTCAGCCCAAAAATTTGGGCTGAAAATCTAGGCTTATACTCGAGTATATACGGTATAAAAAATAGAAGTAATAAAATCACAGATTTAATAATAAAAAATGGTTTATATGTAAAAAAGAAAACGCCAACCCCTTTTTTTTTTATTTAAAAAGTGATTTTGCTTTTGAAAATGATGTATAGCACAGTTTGAAATTTATCAAGGTAACCATATAGACCCACAAAATAACATTAACATGTCAATTAAACTGCATGGTGAACTCTGTAAATAAAAACCTATAAAAACAATTACAGATTTAATATTTTTCTTGTAGCAAAACTTAAAAAAAAAACACACAAATTTGACATTGCCAGAATCATATCAAACTGAAAAATACAGATAGCATGTCAATTATACCAATCTGTTGTTGATGTTTAACCACTTGACCCCCCAAGTCTGTTTTCACCTTCATGACCAGGCCAAATTTTACAATTCTGATCAATTTATGAGCTAATAACTCTAGAACACTTCAACGAATCCCACTGATTCTGAGATCATTTTCTCGAGACATATTGTACTTCATGACAGTGGTAAAATTTGTTAATATGACTTGAAATTTGGCAACATTTTTTTACAATTTCTTAACTTTCAAATTTTAATTCTTTTTCCCGTAAACCAGAAAGTTATAGCGCACTAAATAGTTAATAAATAACATTTCCCACAAGTCTACTTTACATCTGCATAATTTTCTAAACATATTTTTTTTATTAGGAAGTTAAAAGTGTTAAATGTTGACCAGCAATTTCAAATTTTTCGAATAAAATTTACAAAACCATTTTTTTAAGGACCATACCACATTTGAGTGATTTGGGGGCTTATCTGACAGAAAATACCCAAAAGTGAAACCATTCTAAAAACTGCACCCCTGAAATTCCTCAATACCACAACCTAGAAGTGTGTTAACCCTTCACAGGAAGTAATGGAATGTGGAAGTAATAAATTAACATTTAACGTTTTTCACAAAAAATTTTACTTTAGCCCTTAAGTTTTTATTTTCACAAGAGTAACAGGAGAAAACACACCATAAAATTTGTTTTGCAATATCTCCTGAGTACGCTGATACCCAACATGTGGAGGAAAACTACTGTTTGGGCGCATGGCAGGGCTTGGAAGGGAAGGAGCGCCATTTGATGTTTTGAACCTAAAATTGTCTGCAATAGAGAGCGGTAGCCATGGTGTGTTTAAAGAGTCACTCATGTGCCTAAACAGTGGAAACTCATCACAAGTAACCCCATTTTTTAAACTAAACCCCCATGGAATGTATCTAGATGTGTTGAGAGAACCTTGAATCCCAAGGTGCCTCGCAGAAGTTTATAATGTAGAGACATGAAAATAAAAAAAATCACATTTTTCCCTTTAAAAAAGTTCTTTTAGCCCCAAAGGTTGCATTTTCACAAGAATAACATGAGAAAATGCATCATACAATTTGTTATGCAATTCCCCCTGAGCACATTGATACTCAATATGTGGAGTAGAACAACTGTTTGGTCACATGGAAGGGAAGGAGTGCCATTTGGCTATTTAAACACAAAATTTGCTGGAATTATTAGCTGTCACCTTTGGAAAAAACCTGGTGTGCCTTAACATTTTGGAAACTAGACCCTAAAATGAATGTATCTGGAATACTGTGTCCAGTTTGGGGCACCACGTTTAAAAAAATTCATCAACAAACTGGAGCAAGTTCAGAGAAGTGACCAGAATGATGACTGGTCTGCAAACCATGTCCTATGAGGAACATTTACAGGATTTGGGAATGTTTAGCTTGCAAAAAAGAAGACTGAGAGGAGACTTAATAACTGTCTACAAATATCTCAAGGGCTGTCACATTGTAGAAGGATCATCTTTATTCTCATTTGCACAAGGAAAGACTAGAAGCAATGGGATGAAACTGAATGGGAGGAGACACAGATTAGATATTAGAAAAAACCTTTTGACAGTTAGGGTGATCAATGAGTGGAACAGGCTGCCACGAGAGGTGGTGAGTTCTCCTTCAATGGAATTCTTCAAACAGAGGCTGGACAGACACCTGTTTTTGATGATTTAGTGAATTCTGCTTTGAGCAGGGGGTTGCACCAGATGACCCATGAGGTCCCTTCCAACTCTAACATTCTATCTAGATGTGTGGTGAGCACTTTGAACCCACATGTGCTTCACAGAAGTTTATAAAGTAGAGCCATGAAAATAAAAAATCAATTTTCCTTCAAAAATGGACCACATTTTTTTTTTCACGAGGGTAATAGGAGAAAATGGAATGCAAAATTTGTTGTGCACTTTATCCTGAGTACACAGATACCTCATATGTGTCAGAAAACTACTTTTTTGGGCACACAGCAGGGCTCAGAAAGGAAGACGTTATGATGTTTTGAAAGCAGACATTGGAGGAAGTATCTTTGGGTGTAAAGTTGTGTTTGGAGAGCCCCTGATGTGCCTAAACACTGGAAACCTCCCAGAAGTGACAACATTTTAGAAACTAAATCCATACAGTAATTTACCTAGACATGTGGTGAGCACATGTCACACCCCACAGGTGCACCACAGAATTTTACAATCTGTAAAAATAAAAAATATATATATTTTTCCCTCAAAAATGGTTTTAGCCTCACATTTTTTCATTTTAACAAGGATGTCAGGAGAAAATGGAGCCCAAAATTTGTTGTGCAATTTCTCCTGAGTTCACTGATACCCCATATGTGGTTGAAAAACTACTTTTGAGGCACAGTGCAGGGCTCAGAAGTGAAGAAGCGCCATATTAAAGTTTAGATTTTGCCGGAATGGTTTGAGGGTTCCATGTCACATTGGCAGAGCCCTTACATGGGGGTTTCCATCTAAATTCTGAGTGACATGATTCGGATGAAACCCCTGATGGATCCATTCACTGTGCCGATGGCACTTTTATCCAATCCTAAAAAGATAGACACTGCCAGATCACTGGTCCTATGGCATCCACAGTTCCTCCTTCTCACTCATTATAGAGAATCTTCCGACGTGGATTCCGTCTGAGTTATGTATTTCACTTATTTCAGAAATTTACACGCAAATCCCAGTGTAAGTGCTCAGCGGAGAGTGCAGGATAAATGTGAGCTGAGTCTTACTTTGATCTGTGGGAGGCAGAATGAACAAATCAACAGCAGATGAATAATTGGTTTTATGCATTTTTTACGCCATTCCTTGTGCAGTATAAGTGATTAGGTGACTTTATTCTTCGGGTTGGTAGTGATTACAGCAATACCAGATTTTTATCAGTTTTTTCTTTGACTGCTGCCACACGCTAAAAAACACTTTTTATTGCAAAGCATCACCTTATTTTGAGAGCTATAATTTTTCCATATTTCAGCCCACAGAGTCATGCAAGGGCATGTTTTTTGCGGGACAAGTTGACGTTTTTATTGGAACCATTTTCAGACACATCGCTTGATCGCTCTCTATTCGGATTTTTGGGACGCAGGAAGAACAAAAACCAGCATTTTAGGATTTTTGTTTTTTGTCGTTCTGAGTGTGGTAAAATTGATAAGGCAGTTTTATTTTTTGGGTCTGCACAATGATTTCCCATTTATATAGTTTTTTATGTTTTACACAATGAAAACTATCATCTAGAAAAAATTATTATTTTTGCATTGCCTTATTCTGAGTGCTATAACTTATTTATTTTTTTGCTGATAGAGCTATGTGATGGCTTGTTTTTTACAGGACAAGATGATGTTTTTAGCAGTACCATGTTTATTTATATTCATCTTTTTGATTGCATTGTGACGACATCGAGTCACATTCACAAGGATAGGGACCCTGCGATGACGTCACGAGGTGCCTGATCAAAGGGCAGAGGGGCTTTTTTTCCTCTGCATGCTTCAGAGTTTGATCACAGCATTTAGGGGGCTAAATTTCCGGGAGCGGTTCAGGACCACTGAATTAGCTGACACCTGGCGGCGACCATGCGCACACAGCCTCTGTGCTTGCAAAATCGCCGGGAATTATCCATATGTCCAAGGTCAATAAGTAACAAGTCACAGGGATATATGGATGTGTCTCAGGTAGTAAATGGGTTAAAAAAAAATGTAGCTAAATTTTTTTTTACTCTTTTTTTAGTTTTTTATTCAGTCCCTTTATGGAACTCTTACTTTCAGCAGCCTGATCACGAGCATTGCTATGCATTATAATTGTCAGTCTGCTCTCACACATTTGTTAGACCATGTTCTCAGCCTGATATAGCCTAATGACCCAGATGTCATCATGACTATGGCGGGTCACCATGGCAATGATTGGGCCTCCGGATTGACCGAGGAAGTCCGTTCCCTTTGCTTGCCTTCAAAATGCCTGAATAATTAAATGAGTGTGCACCTTGAATATGTATTCATAAGTCCTGCATCTTTGCCAGAGCTGGGTATACTATTTTTCTACTGACTCTGTAGCATCCTGTTGGATATCATGATGGATGGGTGTCTGGGAGGCTTTTCTGTCCTGACCCCACTGGATGAGTTTTCCCACATACTGCTTTCACAAAACTATTGAAATATAATGTGCAAGTGGGGTTCCTATTGCCCCTGCCACATCTGGGTAGAAGGTGTCCACTGCCTGTGCTGACACAAGGTCCTCTAAATTCTACTAACAACAGGAGAAATCCTTTGTAATTTTTCTCCACTTCTCTAACAAATGGCATCAGAAACATTTCATGATCTGGCATTCTATTCACCAGGGCCAGCATTCCTCTAGGATTCCATGGGTGCCACACACCCCACTGGGTCTCTACAGTATCAAGTCCCCTGTCATGAATATGCATGCCTACACAGCTCTGCTACATCTCTTTGGCTTTGTACTAGCAGGCTCCAGCCCTGATCGCCCCTTGCAGCTTTCCCCCTTCACAGCTGCATATGTGTGTAAGTCCACTTCTCCCTCTCCCCTGCTCTACAGCTGCAATGTGAAACCAGTGTGCTAGCAGCCTCGCTGGTTAGTTTTATGGCTCTGAACAGGTTGAATGCAGCCTACAGCCTCATGGCCATCTTTGTCTAGTACAGTGTTCATTTTAAACCAAATATAATGGCATCGATTAAGTGAGATAGAGGGAATCTTACATTTTTTGAATATGCATCAGTGTAGGCGGCACGGTGGCGCAGTGGTTAGCGCTGGAGTCCTGGGTTCAAACCCCACCATGGACAACATCTTAAAAGAGTTTGTATGTTCTCTCCGTGTTTGCATGGATTTCCTCCGGGCACTCCGGTTTCCTCCCACATTCCAAAGACATACTGATAGGGAATTTAGATGGCGAGCCCCATCAGGGACAGTGATGATAATGTGTGCAAAATGTAAAGCGCTGCGGAATATGTTAGCGCTATATAAAAATAAAGATTATTATTATTATTAGTAGTAGAGCTACACACCAGTGCGTTTTCTAATTTATGGATTACTACTTAACCGGGTCATACAGATACTTCATGTTTGGGCTCAAATTAATGCCCAGTTCATGCTCGGAAGAATGGTATTTCCATCATCGCTATACGAGGGTCCATCCCAGAGCTACTATGGCTATGCGTTTTCAGTAAGTTTTTGTCCCTCTGAGAAAAGAGGAGTGCATTTCATAACTCAGCCCACTCAGTGATGTCACGAGCAGAGGGTATATCTTGAACCTGCTGAGCTATGAGTGAGTCTTTTGCCCAGGAAGCCTGCGACAGGAGGCTCTGAAACCAGCTTGATGCATTGGGATGTCAATCCCTTCCCCCCACACCACATGGCAACCATGATATGAGAGAACTGTAAGTGCTTTTCATCTTTAATCCCTTTTATTTTGTAATCATTCTGTAAATACTATAATTGTCTAATCTTGTAATATCATTTTTATACCTTTTGTAAACACTGCCTAATATTTTTGGAGTAAAAGCTATAATATTTACTAGTGTTGTTCTCCTTCCTCTACACGCACCCTAAGTCGTCCGACCTAATCATCACTACTGATTGGGTTGGCTCCTGACCCACTATTAATTAAAAGAAATAGGAGCTGGTGGCAGCACAGCATGGTGAGCTTGTGGGGCAAAGCTGGCAGTAACGGAAAGGGTTTTATAAGTGTATTGCCCAACTGCGGCTGGGAATAGTTATATCGCCCTCATGGTAGCATGCCCGATAGCCAGTACACGAGCAGGCAGCTTTCCTGGTGACTAATTATCCTAAGAGCAAGTTCCCTGACTGACCTGAGAGTAAGGGGGGCACTAGAGAGCTGCATGTTCCAAACTGAAACTGGGAAGTGAGATATAAATAAATCCCTGATGAAGAACTGGGGGTAACCAAAAACCAGCGGTTTCATGACATCCCCTATACTGGGGTGTGAGGTCTGAATGTAACAATATGGGTGAGCGCTACAGTCGAGTAGCAGGGGTTGAGCTGAGTTGCCCACCTTGACAGCATTATTGTCCTAGTGAATCTTGGATGGCAGCAAAAGACTGATGTATAACTGCTAAATCCATTTGGATTGTGTCAGAGGAAGAGCAGGAGGGCAGGGCCTGAAGGCATGATATTCATTGGCGGTATGGCTGAGACTTATGGGGGCATAGCACTTGGGGTACCCGCCAAGGTGGGCCACACTATGCAAATGGATGTGGGGTGATAACAAAGGATAGAATTATCTTTGGAGTAGGAGGTTTAATGGTTCCTATGTGCCAACAGGGGGTACCACATACACAAGGGTCTATGCCCAATCTGGGTTCCGTTTCCTACATATAATAATAATAATCTTAATTTTTATATAGCGCCAACATATTCCGCAGCGCTTTACAGTTTATCGCTGTCCCCTATGGGGTTTACAATCTAAATTCCCTATCAGCATGTCTTTGGAATGCGGGAGGAAACCGGAGAACCTGGAGGAAACCCACGCAAACACGGGGAGAACATACAAACTCCTTGCAGATGTTGTGCTTGGTAGGATTTGAACCCAGGACCCAGCACTGCAAGGCTGCAGTGCTAACCACTGAGCCACCGTGCCGCCCATATATAACATGTCCATCCTTCAGGGACAATGTAAGGGGGTGGAGTCAAACTGGGAGCTGCACGGGGATCAGCGCCATCTTTGTTACATATCTGCACATAGAAAAACTTATCACCATGTTTTTCTCGATTTCACCTCACCTCTAATTAACCCCTTCATGCCCGGAGCTTTTTTCGGTTTTGCGTTTTCACTCTCTTTCTTTCCAGAGCCATAACTTTTTTATTTTTCCGTCAATATGGCCATGTGAGAGCTTATTTTTTGTTGGACGAACTGTACTTTGGAACGACATCATTGGCTTTAGCATGTCATGTACTCGAAAATGGGACAAAAATTCCAAGTGTGGTGAAATTGCAAAAAAAAGTGCAATGCCACTCTTTGTTTTTGTTTGGCTTTTTTGCCAGGTTCACTAAATGCTATAACTGGCCTGCCATTCTGATTCTCTTGGTCATTATAAGTTCATAGACATCAAACATGTCTAGGTTCTTTTTTATCTAAGTGGTGAAAAAAATTCCAAAGTTTGCTAAAAAAAATAAAATTTGCTCCATTTTCTGATACCCGTAGCGTCTCCATTTTTCATCTGAGGTTGGGTGAGAGCTTACTTTTGGCGCGTTTTTAATGATAAAACTTTTGTGCAGATACATTCTTTTGATCGCCCGTTATTGCATTTTAATGCAATGTCGCGGTGACCAAAAAAAAGTAATTCTGTTTCGATTTTTTTCCTCGCTACGCCATTTAGTGATCAGGCTAATCCTTTTATTATTGATAGATTGAGCGATTGTTTGATTTTTTATTGTTTTATTTGAATAGAGCAAAAGGGGGGTGATTTAAACTTTTATTTTTTAAATTTTTTTTTATATTTTTAAAACTATTTTTCTTTACGTTTTGGCATGCGTCAATAGCCTCCATGGGAGGCTAGAAGATGCCACAACTTGATCGTCTCTGCTACATAGAGGCGATGCTCAGATCACCTCTATGTAGCAGAATTACTGCATTGCTATGAGCGCTGACCACAGGATCGCGCTCTTAGCAATCCGGCATCAACAACCATAGAGGTCTCAAGGAGACCTCTGGTTGTTATGCCGACGAACCGATGACCCCCGATCACGTGACTGAGTCAGCGGTGTGCGTATTTCCGGCCTGACTGCTGGAATCGTGCATTAAATGCCGCTGTCACAGTTTGACAGCGCAATTTCACCTGCGCCTATTGCGGGCACATGTCAGCTGCTCAAAACAGCTGACATGTCCAGGTTTTGATGTGGGCTCACTGCCAGAGCCCATATAAAAGCGAGGGTACTGCCATTGGACATACTATCCCATCCAATGGCAATAAGAGGTTAAACATTTAGAGTTTTTCCAATATAACTCAGCCTGATCTAACAAGGCAGCATTATTTAAACATCCTCTCTGTTCCTTCAATAGACTTCCAGAAACTCTCATTAAGCCTTCTACCTAGTGGGCAACCAGACACTGAACAAAAACTATAAATTGTCTGCACAAATTTATTTTCTTTCTGTTTCACTAATTTTAACAGCATCTCTACCATGATCAATCTGCTCCTTACTGAAAATACTAACCTATCTTCTGTTTCTTTAAAAACAGGAATACAGGACTAGAGAGGCAAACCAGAGGGGACTCTAAACACACTCACTATGGGTTTCATTAGCAATACAAGAGGCTACTGCCGACAATCACCAATATTAGCTCCATCAGGTACAATCAACTAATCGTTACAATCCAACCTCACGTCCAGATGACCAGTGAAATGCAAAATCCACAATTCCCATAAAACACACAACATAGGAACTCAACACAGTACACAATGACTCATCAGGGTTCTTTGTCTAACAATAATGGACTTACTTACTATGAACAGACTGAGTGACCTGCGGACCCGCTTTCCCAAACACACCAGGCCAGGAGAGAAAGACAAATCTAGGTAGTGTGAGAATAAAATGTCTTACCTATTGCTGCAGCTTTGATTTGTCAGTCTGTCTAGGCACCAGCAAAATGTTTTGATCAATCAGTCCTTTGAACTAGCAGGTCCCTGATCATTGAGCCAGGTTTTGTTGTCACCACATTACGGGGGGCGGTGAGACGTTGTGTCTTCTCCAAATTAAATTGTAAAATTTAAATACGTGCACGGAAGAGCTACGCTGGTACATTGAACATCAAAGCTGATCTCTCTTTACTGCCTCATTTGGTCAGTATTTTTATAGGTTATTAGTATTCATACATTATAACAATATAATTAGCTCAACTTATCTCTAAATATGTGCAATAGTATACATACTTCTAATTGGCTAAGTTAACATTATTGACACCCAGCTTTTGGGTCTATGTGTTGTACTACTCCCCCTTTGTTTTGTTTTTCTCTGTTATCTCTATGTCTTTAGACAAAATTATTCCTGAGACCCCCTTATCTGATTGATCATAGACTCCATCTTGCAAGAAAAGAGATTCATGTATAAAGAAGCCAAGATGGAGTCAGGATTAGTGATATGCGAATATACTCGTTACTCGAGAGTTCCCGAGCACGCTCGGGTGACCTCCGAGTATTTTTTAGTGCTCAGAGATTTAGTTTTCCTCACTTCAGCTGAATGTTTCACATCTCTTAGCCAGCTTGATTACATGTGGGGATTCCCTAGCAACCAGGCAACCCCCACATGTACTTATGCTGGCTAACAGATGTAAATCATTCAGCTGCAGTGATGAAAACTAAATCACCGAGCACTAAAAAATACTCGGAGGACACCCGAGCATGCTCTTAAAATCTCGAGTAACTAGTATATTCGCTCATCACTAGTCAGGATAGATAAATATTAATCCTGCTATCAGAGAGGCAAACACTTTTTCACACAACTGTATGTTACTATGTATGTATGTTACTCGCCTCCTGACGAAGCCTGCTCGGCGAAACGTGCGTCGAGGCCCTCTCCTGTCCACACCACGCCGGAATCCGGTGCCCGCCATGTCGCAAGGTAACATTTTGGCTATTTGCCCAGTATATATATTCTATGCCTAGGACTGGTGGTTTGGCGCTGAATATAATTACTTGCCCTACCTTGAATCTGCACAGGTTCTGATGGTATTTGACCTGCCGGAACTGCTTCTCGGATCTATTTACTATTCTTAGCACTCACTTTATCTGTTTAGGAGATGCTTCTTACAGTGTGCAGATTCAGTATTTATGCTTAGTATCATTGGTCATTTTAAATTGTTTTTTCCTTTGGGCGGTTTTCCGGCAGTGGTGTGTTCAGATCACCTGGACTTGTTGTGTCCTTCCCCAGCCACCCTCCTACATCTTGTTGGCTGCTGGCATTCATTGGCATGTTTCCTTTCCTCTCACTGTTTTTGTCCATGTATAATTATTGCTCTTTTGTGTATTTGACACTTAAATAAAATTTATTCTAGTTTTGGTACCTCTTTCTGCTTGGTTGCTCTTTTGTTATTCATTAGCGTCCTTTCCATCTTGCAACTTAGCACATTGTTTATAGGTTTATGTATGTTACTATGTGCTTACTGCACAGTTGGTATTATGGCCACAGTATTTGACAGGGTTAAAGACACTGTTCGTTCTCTCATTTGCCCTTTTGTGTGGCATATTTTCCCACAGTGGATGACTAAACCATTATTAAAAATCTATTATAACAACAATTTTTAACATTTATTTATGGACACATATGATTAACCCCTTTCTGACATTAGACGTAATGATCTGTCCATGTGCCCAGGGCCTATTTGACCAGGGACGGATCATTACTTCATTTATTTAATGCGACATTGCGATCAAAGTCGTTGTGATCACATTAAAATTCTGGTGCCATCTTAGGCTGGTTTCACACTTGCGTTTTGATCTGCAGCGTTTGTACTGAAAAAAACGCATGCGTTTTTTTTCCCTATGTTTAACATTAAAAACGCATGCGTTTTTTTTTGCATGCGTTTTGCCGCATTTGACAACGCATGCGTTTTTTTCATGCTTGTGTTTTGTTGCAGAAATGCAACATGTAGTAATTTCTAGAGGCGTTTTTTTGCGGCAAAAAAATGTATTGCTGTCTATGTAAACGCATGCGTTTTTAAGCACATGCGTTTGTTTGCGTTAAAAACGCATGCATTTTTATAGAAAAAAACAAGAATACACACTTATAAGCCACCCCCCACCATCAAGGTGATAAAGGGATCCAAACCCTACCCCTAACCCTACCCCTAACCCTACCCCTAACCCTAACCCTAGCTATTTCTATTTATAGTGGGTTTTCTTGTTGATTTTGATGATTGGCAGCTGTCAAACACTTCTCAGCATGCGTTTCAAAAACGCAAATGCAGGAAAAAATGTATGTAAACGCGGCAAAATGCCGCATTTTTTTTTCTCCATCCAAAAACGTATGCGTCTAAAAAACGCAGCGTTTGCACGCGTTTACATGCGTTTTTTCACCACATGCGTTTGCGTTAAAAACGCTGCAGATCAAAACGCAAGTGTGAAACCAGCCTTACCTCTGGGTAGATGGTGTTATCATCCTGGGGGGTGTCACTGCCCTCCCTCAACCACGATCGCTGTGATTGGCTGTTCAATTCTGAACAGCCAATTGCAGCATTTCTCAGTGTTTCAGGCAATCAGATTGCAGAGAGCACCAATCATAGACTGCTCCCTGGCTACAACAGGTAATGCATGAATCCACTCTGATTGACGTGATCGATTACATAGATCGTGACAATCACAGGACACAATCGCGGTGTGACCGCTCTGTGCCCTGGCTGTGACCTGCCTAAGATCGGAACTGTAAGAGCACCGATCCTAGGCTGGTGCCTAGCAATGCCAGGCATGGCCTGGACCCGCTGATTGGTGCGATCAATTATTACATCAATCGCTCCAATCACAGGGCACAACCGTGATGTGACCGCTGTGACCTGGCTGTGACCTGCCTAGGATCAGAGCTGTTAGAGCACCAATCCTAGGCTGTTGCCTGACAAAAACAGTCTTACCAGGGTCAGCTCTTATTGGTGGGATCGATCTCATCATCGATCACACCAATAATGGCACAGCAGCAGTGTGACCTGTCTGTGACTGTGCTGCAGGTCCTCACAGTAGCTGAGGATTTCTGCAGAGTGGTCATGCTACAGGATCTGTGCTGTGCTGAGTTTTGTGGTGCCACAGAAGCCTATGACACCTGTTATAATCTGGTGACCTTGGAGCCGCATGAAAACTTTCTCTGGAGTCAGTGGAACCTGTACTGACCGCAAATCCTGAACTAACACCGCAACTAGAAGTAGCCGTGGGGTGTGCCTAACAAACCCTAGACACCTCGACACAGTCGGAGGACTAAATACCCCTATAGATGGAAATAGGAATGCTATCTTGCCTCATAGCAGACCCCCAAAGGATAGGCAGCCCCCCACGAATAATGACTGTGAGTAGGAGAAGAATAGACACACGCAGGTAGAAAACAGGATTTAGCAAATGAGGCCACTCTAGCTAAATAGGATAGGATAGGACAGATTACTAGGCGGTCAGTATTAAAACCCTTCCAAAAATATCCACAACAGATAATACAAAAAGTTCCACAATCTAACTAAAGACATGGAATGTATATCTGCCACTCCAGAGAATCCAACAACACTGAGAAAATACTGACACAATCTAAGCTGGACAGGAAAACACAAAGAATAGCACTGAATTGTGAAGCACACAGCATGTGTGCCACAGGAAAAAAAACAGACACTTATCTTTGCTGATTTGGCAGAAAGGCAGGAGGAACCAGGCAGAGGTGCTACACCTCCCAACAACAATTGACAACTGGCAAGGACTAATGAATCCTGCACACCTAAATACCCCAGTCAGAACTGCAATCAGCAGACACACCTGACCAGGACTGCAACCCAGGGACAACTGCATTACCACCTACTACCACCGGAGGGAACCCAAAAGCAGAATTCACAACAGTACCCTCCCCTTGAGGAGGGGTCACCGAACCCTCACCGGCGCCCCCAGGCCGATCAGGACGAGCCAGATGAAAGGCACGGACCAGATCAGCAGCATGGACATCAGAAGCAAAAACCCAAGAATTATCCTCCTGGCCATAACCCTTCCATTTGACAAGGTACTGAAGCCTCCGCCTCGAAAAACGAGAATCCAAAATCTTCTCAACCACATACTCCAACTAGTCACAGACATAGATTTCCAATCCAACACAGGATTATGTACCTGCAACCACGGGAAACCCAGCACGATAACATCATGCAAATTATGCAACACCAGAAATCGACAATCTTCCTGATGGGCTGGCCATTTGCATGGTCACCTGTGTCCAAAACTGGGGCTTATTTTTAGCCAAAGGTGTAGCATCAATCCCCCTTAAAGGAATAGGGTTCTGCAAAGGCTGCAAGGGAAAACCACAACGCCTGGCAAACTCAAAATCCATTAAGTTCAAGGCGGCGCCTGAATCCACAAACGCCATGACAGAAAATGATGACAATGAGCAGATCAAGGACACCGATAACAGAAATTTAGGTTGTACAGTACTGATAGTAAATGAAGTAGCGATCCTTTTTGTCCGCTTAGGGCAGACTGAAATGACATGAGAAGCGTTGCCACAATAATAACACAACCTATTCTGATGTCTGAATCCTTGTCGTTCCGTTCTAGACAAAATCCTATCACACTGCATTGCCTCAGGATTTTGCTCTAAGGGCGACGCCACAGCGTGCACAGTTTGACGCTCCCGCAAGCGCCGATCAATCTGAATGGCCAGAGACATAGAATCACTCAGACCGGAAGACGTGGGAAACCCCACCATAACATCTTTAACGGATTCAAAAGACCCTTTCTGAAAATTGCCGCCAAAGCATCATCATTCCATTTAGTCAACACAGACCATTTTCTAAATTTCTGACAATACAATTCTGCCGCCTCTTGACCCTGAGACAGGGCCAACAAGGTTTTCTCCGCTTGATCCACAGAATTAGGTTCATCATATAATAATCCTAAAGCCTGAAAAAAGGAATCTACATTAAGCAAGGCCGGATTCCCAGATTCCAGGGAAAATGCCCAATCCTGTGGATCGCCACGCAGCAGGGAGATGACAATTTTAACCTGCTGAATGGAATCACCAGAGGATCGCGGTCTCAGAGCAAAAAACAGTTTACAATTGTTTTTAAAACCCCAAAATTTGGACCTATCACCAAAAAACAAATCAGGAGTAGGAATCTTCGGCTCTAAAGCAGGAGTCTGAACAATATACTCAGAAATACCCTGTACCCTAGCAGCAAGCTGGTCTACTCGAAAAGCTAATTCCTGAACATCCATGCTGGCACAAGACTCCTCAGCCACCCATAAATAAAGAGGGAAGAAAAGACAGAACAGACTGCAGAATAAAAAATGGCTCAACACCTTTCTTCCCTTCTTCTGAGATGCATTTAACTCATTATGTCCAGTTGTACTGTTATGATCTGGTGACCTTGGAGCCACATGAAAACTTTCTCTGGAGTCGGTGGAACCTGTACTGACCGCAAATCCTGAACTAACACCGCAACTAGAAGTAACCGTGGGGTGTGCCTAACAAACCCTAGACACCTCGACACAGCCGGAGGACTAAATACCCCTATAGATGGAAATAGGAATGCTATCATGCCTCAGAGCGGACCCCCAAAGGATAGGCAGCCCCCCACGAATAATGACTGTGAGTAGGAGAAGAATAGACACACGCAGGTAGAAAACAGGATTTAGCAAAAGAGGTCACTCTAGCTAAATAGGAAAGGATAGGACAGATTACTAGGCGGTCAGTATTAAAACCCTTCCAAAAATATCCACAACAGATAATACAAAAAGTTCCACAATCTAAGTAAAGACATGTAATGTATATCTGCCACTCCAGAGAATCCAACAAGACTGAGAAAATACTGACACAATCTAAGCTGGACAAGAAAACACAAAGAATAGCACTAAATTGTGAAGCACACAGCATGTGTGCGACAGGAAAAAAAACCCAGACACTTATCTTTGCTGATTTGGCAGAAAGGCAGGAGGAACCAGGCAGAGGTCCAACACCTCCCAACAACAAATTGACAACTGGCAAGGACTAATGAATCCTGCACACCTAAATACCCCAGTCAGAACTGCAATCAGCAGACATACCTGACCAGGACTGCAACCCAGGGACAACTGCATTACCACCTACTACCACCGGAGGGAACCCAAAAGCAGAATTCACAACAGACACCACAATTCCTGCTGAAGAAAGAAGAACAAAGAGCAGAGAAGAAGACAAGACAGAAGATATACAACAACTGTAAGTGTTTTGATCGATGATGTTTGCCCGATCTCTCCTCATCCACACCAATCCCCCTTCCCCCTCTTACCCTTTTACCCTCTTTTTATCCCCCTCCACCCCTTTTGCGCCAACTCAGTGTGCACATCCAGTAGCCACCGAGCTTTGACTAGTGACGCATTTCACTCATCAGAGCTCGTGCCTGCTGTTTTCCACTTTTCTTTTTCATCCACCCTTTGCGCCACCTCTGTGTGCATATCCAGTAGCCACTGAGCTTTTATTAGTGAGGCAGTTCACTCATTAGAGCTCATGCCTGCTGTTTTACACACTTTTCTTTTTCGACACCTTCGTGTGCACATCCAGCAGTTGCCGAGCTTTGATTAGTGATGCAGTTCACTCATCAGAGCTCGTGGCTGCTGTTTTAGACACATTTCTTTTTTGCCACCAACTTGTGTGCATCCAGCATCTGCTGAGCTATTATTAGTGACGCAGTTCACTCATCAGAGCTCGTACTTGCTGTTTTACACTTTTCTTTTCATTGACTTTTTTTCTCCCTGGTTGCTGCTTTTTTCTTTTAGCTTTTTCTTTTGAAGCAAAAAAGTTAACACCAAGCACTATCTCGCAGACACAACTAAATAAAGTACTGACACAATCACCACATAGATAAAAAAAAAGTTGTCCCACTCGTCCCTTTTGTCCCAAAAGCGCTATTCAGTGGAGGAGGCATATGCTTTCCTTGCCTCCAACACTCATAGTGAGGGAGAGGATCCCACATTTAGTTTTGAATATTTTTCAGATTCGTCCTTCTCGTCCTCTTCCTCGTCTTCCTCCTCAAGTGCTGCTGAACTGCCATTCAGATGTCCCAGGACAGAAGATGAAGCAGCGCCCCCCATTACTGACCCCATATGGACCTCGTCCCTCAAAAATTATGAGCCACTAATTCCTGATTTTGTGGCAGAATCAGGAATCAAGTTTGACACCAGCGGCCTCAAAGAAATAGACTTTTTCAAAGTCTCTTTCTCCAAAGATTTTGTTAACCTCATGGAGGGCCAAATTCGTTTGTACACTCATCAATTTTTGGCATCAAAACTTATTCATCTAACTGATCTCATGTAGACGCAGTTGAAATGATGCAGTTTTGGGGCCTGACCCTTCACATGGGGATCCTGAAGAAGCCAGAACTTCGGCAATATTGGAGTGTTGAAGTTTTATACAACACTCCAGTGTTCTGAATAGTCATGGCCCAGACACGTTTTGATGCCATCCACAAATATCCTGCATTATACCAATAATGCACGGTGTCCTTTCCAAGATGATCCCAACTTTGACCTTCTGTTCAAAGATCGGCTGGTCATCAAACACTTCAACAAAAAGTTTGCTGAAGTGTATGAGCCACAAAGGGACATCTGCGTTGATGAGTCCCTAATTCATTTCAAGGGGAGGCCCAAATTCCATCAGTACCGACCCAGTAAGAGGGCCAGGTACAGAATTAAACTCTATAAAATGTGTAAGAGTACCTCAGGGTACACCCACAGGTTTAGAGTTTATGAAAGGAAAGACACCTGGATAGAACCCCCTGAATGGTTCCCTGTCCTGGGAGTGAGTGGGAAACTTGTGTGGAATTTGGTGCACGTACTGCTGGATAAAGGTTATCACCTCTATGTGGATAACTTTTATACCAGCATTCCACTATTTAAGTCCCTCTCTGCGCGAGGTACCGCAGCCTGCGGTACTGTCCACAAAAATCAGAGAGGCCTCTCAAAAACGCTAATTGGGCAGTTGCTCAGAAGGGGTGATGGCAGAGCCCAATGTAGCGACCACCTGCTGATGGTCAGGCACAAGGACAAGAGGGATGTCTTTTTCTTGACCACCATACACGGTGATGGCAGCAAGCACCCTCAGAACTGAACGAGGTACCTCCACACAGATTTGCAAACCGGACTATGTACTGGGGTACAACAAAAACATGGGGGGCGTTGATCTCTCTGATTAAGTCCTCCAGCCATACAGTGCTTTGAGAAAGGCCAAGGTGTGGTGCAAGAAGCTGTCCGTGCACATCATACAGATGGCAATGTTCAACGCTTTCCTGCTGTCATGATGTGCAGGCCAGACCGCTACATCGTACCTCCAGTTCTAGGAGGTAATGACCAAGGCCTTAATCTTTGGAGATCAGGAAGGAGCAGACCTCATTACTTCCGGAACTGAAGGTGCTCGTATCGTACCAGGTCAACATTTCCCAAGGTAGGACCCTCATAGTTGAAAAAAAGGAAGGTCGCAAAAGAGGTGCAAAGTGTGTTACAGAAAGAGAATACACGAGGACTCCATTTATCAATGCGACATCTGTCCTGACAAACCTGGCCTGTGTATGAAAGGATGCTTCAGACTGTACCACACCTCCATACACTACTTAATTCATTTACGACTTACACAACTGATGTATGACAATTAGTGATGAGCGAGTGTACTCGTTGCTCGGGTTTTCCTGAGGTGGTCTCAGAGTATTTATAACTGCTTGGAGATTTCATTTTTGTTGAAGCAGCTGCATGATTTACGGCTGCTAGCCAGCCTGAGTGCATGTGGGGGTTGCCTGGTTGCTAGGGAATCCCCACATGTAATCAAGCTGTCTATCAGCTGTAAATCATGCAGCTGAGGCAATGAAAACTAAATCTCCGAGCAGTTACAAATACTCGGAGACCACTCGAGCATGCTCGGGAAAACCCAAGCAACGAGTACACTCGCTCATCACTAATGACAACCTGACAAACACTACAAAACTGACGTATGACAGCTTGACAAATACTACACAACTCTATGCCACTACATTATAAAATTCACATACCAATAAACAGTGGATTAGTTCCAAAAAGGAGGCACTTGGGGGGCATTTTCACTGTTTAGGCACATCAGGGTCTCTGCAAACACGACATGATGCCCACAGACCATTCCATAATAATCTGCATTCCAAAATGTCACTACTTTCCTTCCGAGCCCCGCCGTGTGCCTAAACAGTAGTTTTCTCCCACATATGGGGTATCAGCGTACTCAGGACAAATTTCACAACAACTTTTTGGTCCAATTTCTCCTGTTACCCTTGTGAAAAAAAGATTGGGGGCTAAAAGATCATTTTTGTGGGAAAAAAAATATGATGTTTTTCTTCACGGCTCTACATTATAAACTTTAGTGAAACACTTGGGGGTTCAAAGTGCACACTACACATCTAGATAAGTTCCTTGGGGTCTAGTTTCCAAAATGGTGTCACTTGTGGGGGGTTTCCACTGTCTAGGCACATCAGGGGCTCTGTAAATGCGAAATAGCATCCGATCTCAATTCCAACCAATTTTGCATTGAAAATGTCAAACATTGCTCCTTCCATTCCGAGCTCTGCCATGCGCCCAAACAGTGGTTCCACCCCACATATGGGGTATCAGCATGCTCAGGACAAATTGCTCAACAACTGTTGGTGTCCAATTTCTCCGGTTACCTCTATGAAAATAAAAAATTGGGGGCTAAAAGATTATTTTTGCAGAAAAAATATGATTTTCACGGCTCAACATTATAAACTTTAGTGAAACACTTGGGGGTTCAAAGTGCTCACTACACATCTAGATAAGTTCCTTGGGGTCAAACGGCGATCCTCCTTTTCCTAGCTCTGCCGTGCACCTAAATAGTGGTTTTCCCCATATATTGGGTATCGGCATTTTCAGGAGAAATTGCATTATAATTTTTGGGGGTTATTTTTTCCTGTTACTCTTGTGAAAAATAAAAAATAGTCTAAAGTTACATTTTAGTGAAAAAAATAAATATTTTTTTTCCCTTTCACATTCCATTAATTTCTGTGAAGCACCTGAAGGGTTAATAAATTTCTTGAATGTGATTTTGATCAGCCTGAGGGGTGCAGTTTTTAGAATGGTGTCACGTTTGTGTATTTTCTGCCATATAGACCCTTCAAAGTGACTTCAAATGTAATGTAGTCCCTAAACTAATGGTTTTGTAAATTTTGTTGTAAAAATGAGAAATCGCTGGTCAAATTTTAACCCTTATAACTTCCTAACGAAAAAAAATTTTGTTTCAAAAATTATGCTGATGTAAAGTAGACATGTGGGAAATTTTATTTATTAACTGTTTTGTGAAACATATTTCTCTGATTTAAGGGCAACAGTTTCCAAATTTTTGCCAAATTTCGGATTTTTCACAAATAAGTGCAAGTTATATCGAATAATTTTTACCACTAACGTGAAGTACAATATGTTATGTAAAAACAGTCACAGAATCACCAAGATATATTGAAGATTTTTAAAGTTATCACCTCATAAAGGGACAGTGGTCAGATTTGTAAAAATTTGCCCGATCAATAACGTGCAAACCATCCTCAGGGGTAAAGGGGCTAATGAAAGAAAAACAAGTGACCTAGCATATTTTCCAGACTATAAGATGAACTTTTTTCCTCCAAAAATGTGGAGAAGAATGGGGGGTTCGCCTTATAGTCCGGGTGTATTGGATCTTGCTGTGGTGGGGAGGTGGGGGAGCAGCATTAGTGGAGGGGGTGAAGGGGTTACAGAGGCAGGAGCTGGCTGTAGTTGCTAAATCCTGTGCCCGCTGCTAAAGAGAAATGAATATTCACTGCATTTCACACCCATGGGCGTGGAGGGCAATGAATATTAATTTCTCTTTAATATCATCCTGTTATGATTGGCCCCCATCCCAGTCCTGATATGCATGTCTCCATCCTTATCCTGGTGTGATTGGGCCCCACCCTCATCCTGGTATGTATGGTTCATCAGAAAACATTAAAAAAACAAACCATCACACTTGTTCCAATGCCAGCAGCTGCTTTATGCTTGTAGGCAGCGCATGGCATTGCAAGGAACACTCACTGCTCTACACGTTGGGAGTGTGAGTGGACAGCAGTGAGTATTCATTGCACTTTAATAGCGAGCACATTGTCACCTGAAGCCTTCCTACAGCTGCCGGCGGTCACGTGTGCTGCTACCAAAGGGAATGAATATTCACCGCATTCCATGCCCACCGTTGAATATTCATTTCTGATAAGTAGCGGTACACGTGACCGCTGGCAGCTGCAGTAAGGCTCAGGCTTACAATGGGCTAATTATTAAAGAGCAATGATGGGGTGGGGGCCAATCATACCAGGATAAGGATGAGGCCATGCATACCAGGAATGGGATGGGGGCCACTCATACCAGGTTAAGGTAGGGGCCCTGAAAAACCAGGATAGGGATGGGGCCTGTTGTGATTCGGTTCGTGGGCTCCCCCGGTGGTCTCTTGTGGTACTAGTGTCCTGCAAGCTTTGCCTTCTCAGTTCACCTGTTCCTATCAGGATGTGGGAGTATCCTATTTAACCTTGCTCCTCAGTCATTCTAATGCTGGCCATCAATGTATCCAGAGTGATTCTGTTGCATGTTCCTGCTCCCAGTTTTCTGCTCAGCTAAGTTGGACACTTTAGTCCTTAAGTCTATTTTTGTATGTTTTGTCCAGTTTGCACTTATGTGAATCTCTGCAGCTGGAAGCTCTTGTTGGGCTGAAATTACCACTCCGGTGTCATGAGTTGTCACATGAGTTAAGGTAATTTCAGGATGGTGTTTTGAAGGGTTTTGCAGCTGACCGCGAAGTCCTCTGTTGTATCTTTCTGCTATTTAGTTAGCGGGCCTCTCTGTGCTAAATCTGCTTTCATACTACGTGTTTCTTTTCATCTGCTCTCACCGTTATTATATGTGGGGGGCTGCTATCTCCTGTGGGGACATTCTCTGGAGGCAAGCCAGGACTGTGTTTTCTTCTACCAGGGGTAGTTAGTTCTCCGGCTGGCGCGCGGCATCTAGAGACAACGCAGGAATGCCCCCTGGCTACTTCTAGTGTGGTGTGTAGGTTTAGTATCGCGGTCAGCTCTAGTTTCCATCACCCGAGAGCTTGTCCGTTTATTCTATGCTTCTGATGTTTCCTTGCCATTGGAAACCATAACAGTATGGCCAGCCCAAATGTTTAATCTATAGGCTGAAGCAGGAGAGAAAAGGAACTGTGTGAAACTTTTTTTTTTTTTTCTTTTTTTTTTCCTTCCTCTGAAGTTGCACTCCAGCTCTAATTGCAGTCTCCTGTTTTCCTCTCCTCTTAACCCCTGAATGGCTCAGACTTTATCTGTTGAAATATGGATCCCCAGAGTCTGGCTACCAATTTGAATAATCTTGCCTCTAAAGTTCAGAATATACAAGATTTTTTGTTACATGCTCCTCGGTCTGAACCTAAAATTCCTATACCGGAGTTTTTTTCTGGAGATCGATCTTGTTTTCTAAATTTTAAATACAATTGTAAATTGTTTCTTTTGCTGAGATCTCATTCTGCTGGAGATCCTGCCCAGCAAGTAAAAATTGTTATTTCTTTACTGCGGGGTGACCCCCAAAATTGGGCATTTTCATTGGCACCAGGGGATCCTGCGTTGCTCAATGTGGATGCGTTTTTTCTGGCTTTGGGGTTGCTTTATGAGGAACCAAATTTGGAGATTCAGGCTGAGAAAGCCCTAATAGCCCTCTCTCAGGGGCAAGATGAAGCCGAAATATATTGCCCAAAATTTCGAAAATGGTCTGTGCTTACTCAGTGGAATGAGTGCGCTCTGGCGGCAATTTTCAGAGAAGGTCTCTCTGATGCTGTAAAAGACGTCATGGTGGGGTTTCCTGCGCCTACTGGTCTGAATGAGTCCATGACAATGGCAATTCAGATTGATCGGCGTTTACGGGAACGCAAACCTGTGCACCAGTTGGCGGTGTCTTCTGAAGAGGCACCACAGAGTATGCAATGTGATAGCTTTCTGTCCAGAAGCGAACGACAGATTTATAGGCGCAAAAATCATTTGTGCTTCTATTGTGGAAATTCTACTCATGTTATATCAGCATGCTCTAAACGAACAAAGAAAGTTGATAAATCCTCTGCTATTGGCACTTTGCAGTCCAAGTTTATTTTGTCTGTAACTCTAATTTGTTCGTTATCTTCTAATGTTGCGGATGCGTATGTGGATTCTGGCGCCGCTTTGAGTCTTATGGATTGGTCCTTTGCCAGGCGCTGTGGGTTTGATCTAGAGCCTCTGGAAGTTCCTATACCTTTAAAGGGTATTGATTCTACACCATTGGCTAGTAATAAACCACAATACTGGACACAAGTGACTATGCGTATGACTCCAGACCATCAAGAGGTGATTCGCTTCCTTGTACTGTATAATCTACATGATGTGTTGGTGCTGGGATTGCCATGGTTGCAAACTCATAACCCAGTCCTTGACTGGAAAACAATGTCTGTACTAAGCTGGGGATGTCAGGGAAATCATGGGGACACATCTTTGGTCTCCATTGCTTCATCTATTCCCTCTGAAATTCCTGAGTTTTTGTCTGATTATCGTGAGGTTTTTGAGGAATCTACTCTTAATTCTCTTCCTCCTCACAGAGATTGCGATTGCGCCATAGATTTGATCCCTGGCAGTAAATTTCCTAAGGGTCGTCTATTCAATCTGTCTGTACCTGAACATGCTGCCATGCGAGAGTATATTAGGGAGTCCTTGGAAAAGGGACATATTCGTCCTTCTTCGTCTCCTCTTGGAGCGGGGTTCTTTTTCGTAGCTAAAAGCGATGGTTCTTTGAGACCTTGTATTGATTATAGACTCTTGAATAAGATCACAGTCAAGTATCAGTATCCTTTGCCATTGCTGACAGATTTATTTGCTCGCATTGAGGGGGCGAAGTGGTTCTCTAAGATTGATCTTCGCGGTGCGTATAATTTGGTGCGAATTAAGCAGGGGGATGAGTGGAAAACCGCATTTAATACGCCCGAGGGCCATTTTGAGTATTTGGTGATGCCTTTTGGTCTGTCAAATGCCCCTTCGGTCTTTCAGTCTTTTATGCACAATATTTTCCGTGAATATCTGGATAAATTTATGATTGTGTATTTGGACGATATCTTGATTTTTTCGGATGACTGGGAATCTCATGTTCAACAAGTTAGGAGGGTTTTTCAGGTTTTGCGGACCAATTCTCTGTTTGTTAAAGGTTCAAAGTGTGTTTTTGGGGTTCAGAAGATTTCTTTTTTGGGGTACATTTTTTCCCCCTCTTCTATTGAGATGGATCCTGTGAAGGTTCGGGCTATTTGTGACTGGACGCAACCGACTTCTCTTAAGGGCCTTCAGAAATTTTTGGGCTTTGCTAACTTTTATCGTCGATTCATAACTGGTTTTTCTAGCGTTGTCAGGCCTTTGACTGATTTGACTAAAAAGGGTGCTGATGTTGCAGATTGGTCTCCTGCTGCTGTGGAGGCCTTTCGGGAGCTTAAGCGCCGTTTTTCTTCTGCTCCGGTGTTGTGCCAGCCTGATGTTTCTCTTCCTTTTCAGGTGGAAGTTGATGCTTCCGAGATCGGAGCGGGGGCGGTTTTGTCGCAGAAAAGTTCAGATTGTTCAGTGATGAGACCTTGTGCGTTCTTTTCTCGAAAATTTTCGCCCGCCGAGCGAAATTATGATGTCGGTAATCGGGAGCTTTTGGCGATGAAGTGGGCATTCGAGGAGTGGCGTCATTGGCTTGAGGGTGCTAAACATCAGGTGGTGGTCTTGACTGATCACAAAAATTTGATTTATCTTGAGTCGGCCAGACGTCTGAATCCTAGACAGGCGCGCTGGTCGTTGTTTTTCTCCCGGTTTAATTTTGTGGTTTCGTATCTGCCTGTTTCTCAGAAGATGTCCGTCATTTGGGTGGTGTGTGACCGCTTTTCTAAGATGGTTCATTTGGTGCCCTTGCCCACGCTGCCTTCCTCATCTGAGTTGGTGCCCCTGTTTTTTCAGAATGTGGTTCGGCTGCATGGTATTCCGGAGAATATCGTTTCCGACAGGGGATCTCAGTTTGTGTCCAGATTTTGGCGGGCGTTTTGTGCCAGGATGGGCATTGATTTGTCTTTTTCGTCTGCATTTCATCCCCAGACAAATGGCCAGACGGAACGTACTAATCAGACCTTGGAGACTTATTTGAGGTGTTTCGTGTCTGCTGATCAGGATGACTGGGTCTCCTTTTTGCCGTTGGCTGAGTTTGCCCTTAATAATCGGGCCAGTTCTGCCACTTTGGTCTCCCCTTTCTTTTGCAATTCAGGGTTCCATCCTCGTTTTTCATCTGGTCAGGTGGAGTCTTCGGATTGTCCTGGAGTGGATACCATGGTGGATAGGTTGCATCGTATTTGGGGGCAGGTGGTGGACAATTTGGAGTTGTCCCAGGAGAGGACTCAACGTTTTGCTAATCGCCATCGTCGTGTTGGTCCTCGTCTTCGTGTTGGGGACTTGGTGTGGTTGTCCTCCCGTTTTGTCCCTATGAGGGTCTCTTCTCCTAAGTTTAAGCCTCGGTTCATCGGTCCTTATAAGATTTTGGAAATTCTTAACCCTGTGTCTTTTCGTTTGGACCTCCCAGCATCCTTTGCTATCCATAATGTCTTCCATCGGTCATTATTGCGGAGGTATGAGGTACCACTTGTGCCTTCTGTTGAGCCTCCTGCTCCTGTGCTGGTTGAGGGTGAATTGGAGTACGTGGTGGAGAAAATCTTGGACTCCCGTGTTTCCAGATGGAGACTTCAATATCTGGTGAAATGGAAGGGCTACGGTCAAGAGGATAATTCTTGGGTTACAGCTTCTGATGTTCATGCTTCTGATTTGGTCCGTGCCTTTCATAGGGCTCATCCAGATCGCCCTGGTGGTTCTTGTGAGGGTTCGGTGCCCCCTCCTTAAGGGGGGGGTACTGTTGTGATTCGGTTCGTGGGCTCCCCCGGTGGTCTCTTGTGGTACTGGTGTCCTGCAAGCTTTGCCTTCTCAGTTCACCTGTTCCTATCAGGATGTGGGAGTATCCTATTTAACCTTGCTCCTCAGTCATTCTAATGCTGGCCATCAATGTATCCAGAGTGATTCTGTTGCATGTTCCTGCTCCCAGTTTTCTGCTCAGCTAAGTTGGACACTTTAGTCCTTAAGTCTATTTTTGTATGTTTTGTCCAGTTTGCACTTATGTGAATCTCTGCAGCTGGAAGCTCTTGTTGCGCTGAAATTACCACTCCGGTGTCATGAGTTGTCACATGAGTTAAGGTAATTTCAGGATGGTGTTTTGAAGGGTTTTGCAGCTGACCGCGAAGTCCTCTGTTGTATCTTTCTGCTATTTAGTTAGCGGGCCTCTCTGTGCTAAATCTGCTTTCATACTACGTGTTTCTTTTCATCTGCTCTCACCGTTATTATATGTGGGGGGCTGCTATCTCCTGTGGGGACATTCTCTGGAGGCAAGCCAGGACTGTGTTTTCTTCTACCAGGGGTAGTTAGTTCTCCGGCTGGCGCGCGGCATCTAGAGACAACGCAGGAATGCCCCCTGGCTACTTCTAGTGTGGTGTGTAGGTTTAGTATCGCGGTCAGCTCTAGTTTCCATCACCCGAGAGCTTGTCCGTTTATTCTATGCTTCTGATGTTTCCTTGCCATTGGAAACCATAACAGGGGCCATGCGTACTAGGATGAGATGGGGCCTTGCATTTCAGGATAGGGATGAGGGAGATCATTCCTGCCAGAATAAGGATGAGGGAGATCATTTCTGCCAAGATAGGGATGAAGGGGACCATTCTTACCAGGATAGGGATGAGGGGGCCATGCCTATCAGACTAGAGATAAATGGGACATACATACCAGGCTAGGGATGAGGAGCCATGCATACCAGATATGGGGGCTATGAACAACAGGATAGGGATGAGGGAGCCACGTATACCAGGAAAAGCATGAGGGCACCATGCATACCAGGGTAGGGATGAGTGGGGCCATGCATACCAGTATAGGTATGAGGGGGCCATGTGTATCAGGATGGGGATAAGGGGACCATATATAGCATGATAGGGGATATTAAGTACAGAATTGACCACATTTTTTGCTTCAATTTATTTCTTAAGTTCCTCCTCTAAAACATAGGTACGTCTTATGGTCCGTTGAGTCTTATAGTTTGAAAAATATGGTATTCCCTTTAAAGGGCTGTGGAAATTTATATCACTTTATCTAATTAACCCACTATTTAATTAGCTAGCTTATAATTATAATATCATAGAAATATTATTTTTTTATTATATTTATTTTCTTTAAAATTGATAGGAGACAATGGCATGGAAATATTCTGTCTTCTATGCTGTATACTGAGAGCAAGCACCAGATTTGGTTATGCAGTCTAATTTTACTAGGAAATTTAAGATAATACATTTTACAGAATATTAATGTAAAGAGCTATAAGGATTCTAAATTTGTAATTATTTAGGAGGGCAGGTGAAGGTTTGCGATAATTGAAGTATTTTATACATAAGCAATTATGTAACAGTCATTTATTACTGTTCCTTTCTCCCATAACTCCTACCTCAATCTCCTTAGCTAATCCATTACAATAATTTGTGTTTGGAACTTATAAAATATGCAGCGACTGGTGCATAGGTCATGTCCTATATTCTTCACTAACAGGCATTTGATGTCATATAAACTACAGTATATGCAAAATAATGTCCACCTGATTATACTGATTTATTATACTCTAGATGGATGCAGGGAATACTTGTAGTATGGATAGTGTTACAAGGGAGCAATTTAATTTCCATCTTATATACTGTATTTACTAAGAAGGGTTAAAAGATCTCATTATGGCAAAGTCAGTAAATAGCATCTATGTGCTTCACACTACCTTAAGGTACCTTCACACTAAGCGACTTTGCAGCGAGAACGACAGCGATCCATGACGTTGCAGCGTCCTGGATAGCGATCTCGTTGTGTTTGACACGCAGCAGCGATCTGGATCCTGCTGTGATATCGCTGGTCAGAGCTAGAAGTCCAGAACTTTATTTGGTCGTCATATCGGCGTGTATCGTTGTGTTTGACAGCAAAAGCAACGATGCCAGCAATGTTTTACAATGGTAACCAGGGTAAATATCGGGTTACTAAGCGCAGGGCCGCGCTTAGTAACCCGATATTTACCCTGGTTACCATTGTAAAAGTAAAAAAAAAAAACAGTACATACTCACCTTCTGATGTCTGTCACATCCCCCGGCATCCACAGGGATACGCGCAGCAGCTCAGAGCTTCCTGCACTGAATGTGTTAGAGCCAGCAGTAACAGTGGTGACGTCACCGCTGTGCTTGACTTTCCGGCCGCGCTGACACATTCAGTGCAGGAAGCTCTCAGCAGCGCGTAGCCCTGTGGACGCCGGGGGACGTGACAGACATCAGAAGGTGAGTATGTACTGTTTTTTTTTTTACTTTTACAATGGTAACCAGGGTAAATATCGGGTTACTAAGCGCAGCCCTGCGCTTAGTAACCCAATATTTACCCTGGTTACCCGGGTGCTGCAGGGGGACTTCGGCATCGTTGAAGACAGTTTCAACGATGCCGAAGTCGTTCCCCTGATCGTTGGTCGCTGGAGAGAGCTGTCTGTGTGACAGCTCCCCAGCGACCTAAACAGCGACGCTGCAGCGATCGGCTCGTTGTCTATATCGCTGCAGCGTCGCTGAGTGTGACGGTACCTTTAGACATATCATTATGTTAACTGGCTAAAGACCAAAATCATTATCGCCACAGTCTGAGCTAAAATAACCAACTCAAGTTGGAAACTGTCACTTTCAAACTCTGTAGATTTTTATCACATTATTAAGGATTCAACATTGGATTCAAAGTGCAGATCTGTCATGGAGACATGCATGTTTATATTGAGGCATGTAATAAATGAAGAGAATGTCCAGCTTCACCGAATCCATAAAAAAAAGAGTTTTCTTTATTCACAAACTTTAAACATAGAGGATACAGACTTCAGCACGGACCATATGGGTAAGAATCTCAACGCGTTTCTGGAGACTAAGCTCCCTTAGTCATGATTAAGGGAGTTTAGTCTCCAGAAACGCGTTGAGATTCTTACCAATATGGTCCGTGCTGAAGTCTGTATCCTCTATGTTTAAAGTTTGTGAATAAAGAAAACTCTTTTTTACGGATTCGGTGAAGCTGGACATTCTCTTCTTTTTTGGACTTTATACGCTTAGACACAGCGGGTCCGTGCTCCCGAAGATTGGTTTATGCATCACGGTTAGCTGGTTTATATTCCTTCTTTCCATGTAATAAATGGCCTTATTAAAGTTCATGGGCATGTTTAGTAGTGTGTAGAGAACGCTGCATTGTCCCTTCTTGATAGGACAGTAATGATTACAATACCATTTTGCATCCAGTATATTAATGGGAACCACCAGGCTATTTTATCATTGTATCTAATAGATGCTTGTTTAACATATGGATGATAATTGCTAAAAGTAATCCCAGCAATTACACTAACCAGTAATTTTATTATTTGGAGCCCAAACATGAAAGAGGTGCTGCCTCGGACAGGAAACCTGTGAATTCAAAAAGGCGGAACCTGTTACCATTTCTCAGTGATTTGCAAGAAAGCGGTTGCCTTCAAGCAGTTAATTTATAAAACATTTTGCTTTTTATATCACCTTGGTGACATTTCCCCCACCAACGTAACACCCAAAAAAGAAGGGAAGCAACTAAGGGGTGCTTTCATGGGCTTCAGAAAATCAAATTACCTGTTGGTGTAATTATCATTTTTCTCTTCACCCATGACAGCACCATGAGAGATCAGTAAAGAATTCTCCCTTAGGGTAGGACTACTTTATGCAGAGCTTTACATCCAAAAGACATGTCAGAGGAAGACAAGATATCTTATGTGTAGTGCTTGGAAAAAGATAGATGGAGTAGACCACGTGGACATAGCCCTATTGAAGCCCCAAACTGAAAAAAATGGCAGTATTTAGTGAAAAAAATATGTAACACATTTCCTTAAGTCCAAGCAGCTAAGTTATTTTTCTTTACTTGGTTTAGGACTATCACAGAATGGGGAAATCAATATTAGAGATGAGCAAACTTGTTCGGAAAATGTTCACCAATCTCTAACATTGCACATTAGGATTGATGTTCAGATTACATAGCATTTTTCTTTAAAATCTGCAAAATGCAGAAAAAGCTCAGTAAATCATCGAGTTTCCACAAATACTTTTGTTAGAACTTTGGCTAGGATAGTGGTGCTGCATGATGAGCGAGGGGGACGTGCTTGATGAGGGAAGTGGGTGAGGAGATGTCAGAGTAGCGGCGGCCTGTATTTTTTTTTTATTAGCTTAATAAACTTAATGGTTTCTGATCCAATAAGGACGCAGAAAATATCCACAACATCCAGACTCAAGGACATCTTTCATTGTACTTCTGTTCCTTTTCATATAAAAAGAGGACATGCTGCTTTTGAGCCATTTTGTCTGTGTAACAGTGCAGAGTGGCTGCTCCTGCTGCAAGTAGTCAGATAGTTAGCTAGGTGATTTATTGTCAGCAAGTTCAGCTAGAAAGGCTCCTGTGTCAAATCGACCTTACAGCATCTAAATTGTTTGTGATAATAGTGTGGTACCACCAGGAAAGTCCACATTAAAGAATCTAAATTGTTTATGCTAGTAGTGTGATACAGTCAGGAATCCACACTTGAGAATCTTAATCATTTGTGCTAATAGTTTGGCGCAGCCAGGAGTCCACATTTGAGAATCAAAATCGATTGTGCAAATAGTGGAGCAGCCAGGAGTCCACATTTCAGAATCTAAATAGTTTGTGCTAATAGTGTGGTCCAGCCAAGAGTCTACATTTCAGAATCTAAATGGTTTGTGTTAATAGTGTGGTGCAGCCAGGAGTCCACATTTGACAATCTAAATCATTTGTGCTAATAGTGTGGTGCAGTCAGGAGTCCACATTTCAGAATCTAAATTCTTTCTGCTAAATAGTGTAGTCTAAACACCAGGCCACATTTCTAAATCTATATCATTTCAGCTAATAGTGTGGTCCAGACACCAGGCAACAATTCTTAATCTAAATCCTTTCAGCTAATAGTGTGGTCCAGACAACAGGCCACATTTCTGAATCTAAATCCTTTCAGCTAATAGTGTGGTCCAGAGACCAGGTCACATTTCTGAATCTAAATCCTTGATGCTAATAGTGTGGTACAGACAGGAGTCCTCATTTCAGAATTTAAATACCGTATATACTCAAGTATAAGCCAAGATTTTTAGCCCATTCTTTTGGGCTGAAAGTCCCCCTCTCAGCTTATACTCGAGTCATACCCAGGGGTCGGCAGGGGAGGGGGAGCGGGTGCTGTCTAATCATACTCACCTGCTCCTGGCACAGTCCCTGCAGGTCCCTGGCTCCCTGGCCCCCCAACTTCTTCCTGTACTGTGAGGTCACATGGTACCGCTCATTACAGTAATGAATATGCGGCGCCACCTCCCATAGGGGTGGAGCTGCATATACATTACTGTAATGAGCGGTAACAGTGACCGCTCAGTACAGGGAGAAGCTGCAGTGCCGGGGAAGCAGGGACTGCACAGCGCCAGGAGCAGGTGAGTATAATGGGGAGGGGAGCGCTGCACGATATTCACCTGCTCCTCATTCTGGGTGCCGCACCGTCTTCAGCATCTTCTGCAGTGACGCTCAGGTCAGAGAGCGCGATGACGTGTTAGTGCGCGCTGTTATGGTTCTCAATGGCAAGAGAACATAGCCCAGCAAACATAAGTACTAGCTCTTGGAAGGATGGAAACTAAACTGACCATGAACTAAACCTGCCGCACAACTAACAGTAGCCGGGTAGCGTTGCCTACGTTTTTTATCCCTAGACGCCCAGCGCCGGCCGGAGGACTAACTAATCCTGGCAGAGGAAAATATAGTCCTGGCTCACCTCTAGAGAAATTTCCCCGATAGGCAGACAGAGGCCCCCACATATATTGGCGGTGATTTTAGATGAAATGACAAACGTAGTATGAAAATAGGTTTAGCAAAATTGAGGTCCGCTTACTAGATAGCAGGAAGACAGAAAGGGCACTTTCATGGTCAGCTGAAAACCCTATCAAAACGCCATCCTGAAATTACTTTAAGACTCTAGTATTAACTCATAACATCAGAGTGGCAATTTCAGATCACAAGAGCTTTCCAGACACTGAAACGAAACTACAGCTGTGAACTGGAACAAAATGCAAAAACAAACGAGGACTAAAGTCCAACTTAGCTGGGAGTTGTCTAGCAGCAGGAACATGCACAGAAAGGCTTCTGATTACAATGTTGACCGGCATGGAAGTGACAGAGGAGCAAGGTTAAATAGCGACTCCCACATCCTGATGGAAACAGGTGAACAGAGGGGATGATGCACACCAGTTCAATTCCACCAGTGGCCACCGGGGGAGCCCAAAATCCAATTTCACAACAGTACCCCCCCCTCAAGGAGGGGGCACCGAACCCTCACCAGAACCACCAGGGCGATCAGGATGAGCCCTATGAAAGGCACGGACCAGATAGGAGGCATGAACATCAGAGGCAGTCACCCAAGAATTATCCTCCTGACCGTATCCCTTCCATTTGACCAGATACTGGAGTTTCCGTCTGGAAACCCGGGAGTCCAAGATTTTTTCCACAACGTACTCCAACTCGCCCTCAACCAACACCGGAGCAGGAGGCTCAACGGAAGGCACAACCGGTACCTCATACCTGCGCAACAATGACCGATGAAAAACATTATGAATAGAAAAAGATGCAGGGAGGTCCAAACGGAAGGACACAGGGTTAAGAATCTCCAATATCTTGTACGGGCCGATGAACCGAGGCTTAAACTTAGGAGAAGAAACCCTCATAGGGACAAAACGAGAAGACAACCACACCAAGTCCCCAACACAAAGCCGAGGACCAACCCGACGCCAGCGGTTGGCAAAAAGCTGAGTCTTCTACTGGGACAACTTCAAATTGTCCACTACCTGCCCCCAAATCTGATGCAACCTCTCCACCACAGCATCCACTCCAGGACAATCCGAAGATTCCACCTGACCAGAAGAAAATCGAGGATGAAACCCCGAATTACAGAAAAAAGGAGACACCAAGGTGGCAGAGCTGGCCCGATTATTGAGGGCAAACTCCGCTAAAGGCAAAAAAGCAACCCAATCATCCTGATCTGCAGACACAAAACACCTCAAATATGTCTCCAAGGTCTGATTCGTCCGCTCGGTCTGGCCATTAGTCTGAGGATGGAAAGCAGACGAGAAAGACAAATCTATGCCCATCCTAGCACAGAATGCTCGCCAAAATCTAGACACGAATTGGGTTCCTCTGTCAGAA